>NC_079148.1:34821895-34915632 GCF_945859685.1 Eupeodes corollae
TTTGAAGGCCAATTGAACAGAGAGGATACCTCTGTAACCTTTAACTTTGCTTTCTTTTGAAAAAGTTCTCTAAAGTCCTTTTGAGATCGAACAACGACAACAACATCAAAAATAAAGAAAACAAATTATAAAGAAGTAGGTACGAGTACCGATGTCCTTGCATACTTACACAAATATTTTAAGTCAAAAATACCAAACAAAAAAATCCCTTATATAGCCGGTTGACAAGTCGTGTTCGGGGAGAATTTGCAAAAGTACAATAAATCAAAATCGCTGAGACTTAGTAAGTTCAAAAATGTATTTATACACAGACACACAGGAAAAGTCATCTCACTTCTGATGAGTATAAATTCAAAATCTTTCGAAGAAAAAAAAAAGGACTTAAGTACGAACTTCTTTTAAGTTATTTACAAGGGACCTGCAAAATTAAATTAAAACTTTTGTGCTTCCTTTTTTTTTCTTTGAATATTTACCTTACCTCTCGTCTCTATCTGCTTTAAGTCGATGTCTACCTCTATCTGTGCAAGTAAATTTTCAGCTTCATTTAACAATAACATTTAACAAGTGAATAGACAGCAAGACACCTTACACCAAGATTCAAGACTATATGGATACCTAATGACGCAGCGAATCATTCCTTGCAGCGGCAATAATTATTGTATAAAGAGTGTTGAACATAGTCAGCTTGACACATTTAAGGTAAACTTTAAAGGATAATAAAAGGAAAAAGGAAAACAAGGACTTGTAGGAGAATTACCTGCAAAAAGTGAAACAGATGGAGAAAATTCTTGTTAAATTCTTAGCACGTCTGTAACAGAGGTACTTGTACTTACCTATATGAGTTAGAAGAAGTTGAAGCTATACCAGCGTAACTGGTGTGTGTGCGGACAAGTTGAGATAGTTTGTTGAACATTAAAAAAAAAATTACATCCTTTTCTAAAGATTTAAATATACGATGGTGGTTAGAAGAACATTTAAAAGTTTTTATTTTTGCTCATGCTAAACATGTTTGATATGTAGGTGTATTTTCGTTTAAGATGCAGTCAATCGGGGATCAAGGGGGGTCGTAAAGTCATGATAATCCCCCATCCCCAATGTTTTCACGCAGTTTAGAATTTTGAAAAACTTTGATAATGCATAAAATTCATAAAATTGGTTTCTATAAAAAAAGCCTTCAATTATATCTTATTTTTTGACGCACATAAATAGTGTCTATTGAAGTGATTTGTAGCTGCATCATATATAGGAACAATATGGCTAGTATTGCATTCGATCAAAGTTTCGAAATCGAGCCTTAAATCAAACATGACGTTACGGTGGTAGAAAAGTATACAAAAAAATGGGTCCCCCGATTCCAAACGTCTGTTTGTCTGTCAAACTGCTCAAACCATTGTGTCGATTGAGTTCAAACTGGGAAATTAAGGCTTGAACCTGTTTGCATAAGCTTTTTTTTAATACGAAAAATAACAACAGTCCCCTGTTTCCTGGTTAAAATCTAAAATTGTTTTTTTTTTTAATGAACCGAGTGCTCCGTTTTGATACCAAAAACTCGTTTGACCTGTGATAGAAAGGGAAAGATTTATAGAGAAGCTTCATAGCGATTATGTTTGAGACATTTTGTCGCATTGAGAAAAAAGACTAGGTCTCTAATCTTTGTCTCAGATAGCTCATCAAGTTCGTGAAAGAATGCTTTTCCAAAGTATTTTATTCTAGTGTTTGCCAAAGCAGGAAATGGATTATCGTTTCACTTTATTTTTGGTCAGTACAACTACGGCAAAAGGTGTTGTAAGAGACACCCAAGTTCTCTGCATGAACTCCTATAGGCCAATGTCAGGTACAAACCGCAACAATGCTGGCTTTGTCTTGATTTGGCCTGCATAGAAGATCGTTTGTACGGGTTTTATTATAGGTGGGCCATATCTTCCTAGATATAATGCAGTTGGGTAAATTTCTCAACCTTCGGTTTGTTTCAGTTTGGTACATAGAAAAGATTTTACCCTTCATAGCACCAAGAGGAATGTTAACCATTTCCGCAAGTTAGCTATGAAGGGCTGATCATTGCCTGGCTAGCTCGTCAGCCCGTTCATTTCCTACGATACCACTATGGCCCGGAACTCAGATCAGGCTGACACCGAGATAAATATTCAGGCTCGCAAGCTCATCGCGACATTGCTGGAGGTTATGGCCGAATTGACAGCTGCCTGACTGTCTGTATAGATAGCCGAACTTCGGTTTTGGTTTGGGTTTTGTTTAAGTTTCTGACATGACTTCCTTATTGCCAGAAGTTTAGCCGGAAAAACGCTAGCAAAGTCAGGAAGCCTAAAGGATTTGGCTACATTTAGGGACTCAGAAAAGATCCCAGTACCAACTCCGCACTCCATCTTTGAACAGTCAGTAAAGATGGTTGTGTCGAAACCTATCGACACAATGTCATCCTCCCAATCTTCTCTGGATGGGAAAATAACCTTTAAACCCTTACTAAGGTTCAAAGTAGGAGTGTATTAGTCAGTGTCTACCACTGTGAGAAACTTTGTACATCCCCAAACTTGGGCGCCACCGTATAAAAAAATACTCTCCGCTGCATCTTCAATGCTTTAATACGCTCTCCCGCAAAGTCAACTCCTTCAGTAAGGAAATCAATAAGATCATTATTTATGAAGAGCGAAAAGAGGGTAGGACTCAGTGTGCATCCCTGCCTCACTCCTGACGAAGTTGCAAACCAATCCGAAAGTTTTGCTCCATTCCAAACTGCAGCCATTGTTCCTTTGTATAACTCTTGCAGTATTAAGCTGAACTTCAACGAAAATCCCAGATTGAACAATTTGTAAAAGAAGGCACCTCTGGTTGATCGCGTCAAAAGCTGCTTTGAAATCAATGAAAAATACACACAATTTTTTGCCCTGCATGCAAAAGCTTTCAGCAAGGCTCCTAAGGACAAAGATATTCTCGATTGTAGAGTATCTGGATCTAAAACCAGCTTGACACTCGTTTAGCACATTTTGCGTTGTAAAGACGTTTCTGTAACATTGTTGTGAAGATCTTATATGTTGCATTTAGAAAAGATATTCCTCGATATTTCGCTGCATCCAACAAGGATCCTATTTTGTGTATCGTGAATATTACAGCAGTCCTAATTCATCTACCGGAAAATTCTCCTCAAGAACATTATTAAATAATGTTACCAGATGTTTTTTCAGTGTGACGCTTCCGTATTTGTAGAACTCTACTGGCCGCTTTCCCATCTTTAAGTGTCCATAAAGTTTGTTCAAGTTCATGCATACTAAATACTGGGTCTAAAATTTCGTTCTCAAATTGAGGAACTGCATAACGCCAGTTTGCTAATGTTGTTTCGGAATTTAGTAGACCTTTGAAGTGAAGGAAAAGTGAACTTGCACACCGTTTTTTTTGTATTATTGGTTGTTTTCCATTTTACAAGACAGCAATCTGCATGCTTGTTTTTCTTCATATTTCAACTTTTTGGCTTTGTATAGCTCTTTAAATTTCCTATTGGCCTCTAAGTAGTTAATCCTAAATGAGCTTTGGGAGGAACTCCAAAAGTTTTTCCAATATGCAAAGGAAATATTTCTAGCTTTTCGGCATTCTTGATCAACCAAGGCTCATTTCCTGAATTCCATCCTTTTCCGCGAGGCTGCTGTTGGAGGTAAGATTTCTTTATGGTTTGCTCTAACACTTGAAAGTCTGGTCTTTGATGTGCCTGTAGTCTACCATCCAGTTGTTGTCTGTATGCTGAGGCTTGCGATATCTTCCAGTTAAGTCTGGGCAGTGATTGCGGGCTAATAATTTCATCATCATTTGGTTGCAAGCGCCGCCGTTGGAATGTTTTAACAATCGGAAGATGATCCGACTACGGAAATTCTTTAACTTCTAGGTATGGATGTCAAGAATATAAGTTGTTAACGCCTAATTGAAAAACATAATAAACGTTTCATATCTATTAATATAAATGCTTTGAATCTTTTAAGAACTGAAGTGAAAAGAGAATCCTTTTTTTATTTTATATTTATATTTATATTTATATTTATATTTATATTTATATTTATATTTATATTTATATTTATATTTATATTTATATTTATATTTATATTTATATTTATATTTATATTTATATTTATATTTATATTTATATTTATATTTATATTTATATTTATATTTATATTTATATTTATATTTATATTTCTCTCTACAATTTTTAAGTTTTGTTTACTCATTTAAAATGAAAAGTCCAGAAAATTCTTCATATCAGATACTTTCTCATTTCCTGGGTTTTTGAATTTTTGAATCCTTCTTCGCATTATTAGAAATGAAAACAAGATAAGAATATATAATTTTTTTTGAAAAAGCTACGTTTGAAAACAGTTTATTACATTTCTGGGGCCCTACTATGTATCTCGATTCTACTTTTGATTCTATCCGAAACTCATTTCCGATTCTACTTTTGTATCGTACTACGTATGAAAGTAGAATCGAACGCCGGTTATACCAACTTGTTTTCAAAAAATGTTCTACTTTCGAACGAGTATCGAGGTGTTTGACAGTTTTGAAAACAAAAATAAACCATCAAATTTTTTGGACAAGAATAATTATTACAAAACCGTTGGAATTTGGTTAAATTTGCAAAGAAATGATGAACGGTACAAGCAAATTGAACGCAGAAGCATAAGAGATAATTCTAACATAATGGAGCTGAATGGGAAGATGTTTGTACATAGATGTATATGCATATGGTACAATGTTTGGACACATTATTAATGAGAAATATGTACATATGTATATACTTTTGTTTTGGTTTTGTTAAGAATTATCGTTTTTCTAAAGACGGGTTTATGTTCTTACTTAACACCATATCATCCGACATGACTACACGCAGAAGACAGAATGACGTTCCTAATATCATTAAGTTATCAGCAGCATTGAAATTTTTAGCAACATGATGTTACCAAAACCAAATCGATGGTGACAAAAACGCTGAAATTGCACAGCAAACCATGACAAAAATACTTGCCGAAGTTTTGGCCTCAATCGAAAGAGTCATGTGCCTGCTGACGATGAATTTTCAAATCAACGAGGAGAGAAACGAAAGTTCAAACGCAATTTTTGGAAAAATCACGAATTCCAGGTGTAATTGGGGTGGTAGATGGAACTTATATTCAACATTTTACTTACACCTTAACAAAAAAAAACTTCGCTCGCAAACACATTTGTTGTAGAGTGATTATTATCGATTTTGCCTTGTTTTTAATTCTACTTTCGAGTTACTTAGTTCATCATTTATTCGCAAGTTCATAAGAATATAGTTGGCACTACTACAACTATTCGATTCTCGTTCGTTCGAAAGTAGGCAAATAGAAACATAGTACCAATTTTTCGAATTCGAGCAATTTCATTGTAGAATCGAGTTACATAGTAAGGCCCCTGCGTGATATGCTGCACCGAAAACCCTCTAAACCATTTAGCTCTTAAATATTGTATATTTAAAAAATTGTTGCAATCTTGGAATGCTTTCATATGTAGGGAGTCGTCAAATTAATAAGTTAGAACATACCTTTCTGAAAAACAGTGTTCTTGAAATTTGTGACGCCCCCTGATTAAAAAAAGTCTGGCTTCGCCTTTGGGTACAGCCCTAGTATAATTATTGAAGTTGAGAACAAATTCAAAAACTATGACGCAGTATTTTATCACTTACCGATGTCATAATTTAAATCTACAGTGAAAAGTCTTAAAATTACACCATAACGTATTTGATTCAAATTCTTGTGATATTCTAGAATTCATATTCCAATGTTTTAAGCAATCTTGAACATTTTCAGAAAAACGCAAATGAATAAAACGAATTCGAAAAAAAAAAATTAAATTTTGTTCGAGATTAAAACCCAAAATTCAAATTTTAACGAGGTTTAATATACTATTAAGTTTGAATGCAGTGTATCAGGCAACGAGAGTTAAAGTTTCGAAGATGATTAGTTTGACCAAACAAGATGAATTGCTTCCTAGTACTTAATATGAAGAAAATTTTTAAGACTTTTTAGTAGCAAAAATGCTTTAATGGAAAAATCCTAAAAGTCCTGAAAAGTGACATAGATGGCCTTTTTTAAGTTAAAAGCTAATTTTTTGAGGGTAAAGCGTATAAGTTGTCCCATAAAAAGTTTCTCAGTTAACCGATCTTAGAATTTTGTTATTTAAATATTCTCTAAAAAGAAACAAGTGGCGAAGAGAAATACTAAATTGCTGTTTTATGACATATGTTCTAATAAATTGAAATGTTGATTAATAAACACTCCCAAGTATTTGAACTTGCTTATTAATTCCATCAACAGTTAACAGTCAAACATTTCAACTTAAAAAGTCCCTTAGCAAGAAAATAAAAACAGCTACAATTTGTCTGATGTGAAGACTTGTAGCAACCATATAATTCACAGTAGCTCTATGTAGCTCATATTATATGGAATCTCGATTTATTCGAGAAAATATGCGTCAAGACAAGGTGTAATGGTCATCTTCTGATGAGCCCAACCATTGCATCGGGGCGAAACGCATACAAGAACACCTATGCTGGTTTATTTTTATTTGTATTGATTTTAAAAATAAAAAATTTATTTTCATGATTTTAAATCATATTTATTAAAAAGGCAAATGCCCAAAGACTCAATTCTAAGGGAACTCTCTTTTTAGACAGAAAATAAAGACAAAACCACCTAAATGACCATTCATTCGAAATTTCTGAGACATATCCTTTAGGTATGAAGCAAGCCAACACAAAATAAAGCCACAAAAACCAACAAAATATAACTTATCTAAGAAGATATCGTGGATATCAAATGATTAAGTAATATAGTCATAGAGTCCAGCAGGTAATTTTGTGTCATCTTAACCTCTATAAATATTAATATTGAAGACTAAAAGACCATCGTTAAGTTTACATGTCTTCCTTAAAACCATAAAAATATTTTTGCAATAGTAGAGAATTCCTAATTTTCCGAATTAAAAAAAATTATATTGAAGAGAGCACAGAAGTCTCTGTCTTTTAATTTCTAAAAATATTCTTTTGAAAACTCTTAAATTAAAAAGATCAATCAAAATATCGATAAGATTTCAAGATTTTTTTCATAGATAAGATTTGAAATTTCGAATTCGTCTCGAATTGCTTATTGTTTTTAAGAATTCCGGTCTTGTGATGAGTTAACAAAATGGAAACTACTGGAATTTAATGTAGTATCAACTAAGTCAGAATATGGAACACTGAATTATTACTATGCAAGTAATGCATTATTACTAACCCACGAGAAATAATAATGAAGAGTAATCAATGAAATTACCATCTTTTCTTGATAAAAAAAATTATTTTGGTTATACCCATTTTTTTTTTGTATTAGTTATGGAATTAATTATTTCGCTTTAACGGCCAAAGCATAACTATTTGTATTATTATAGAAAGACTACAAAATATGGTTTATTATCCATTTTCATTCCATCAGTCAACAAAAACAATGCTACTGATTGTGCACTCACGATTTTCAATGAAGCGGGGAGCACTTGTATCAGTTCCGACGATATACGAAAAATATATGTCAAACAACAACAAGCCAAGAAGACGAATTCGAATGTGGAGGAAAACATTGTTTGTGTATAATTTTCTTCGCTAGCCATAAAAAAGAAAATCATGCAGAAAAAAAACTGAGAAGATGAAATTGAATGCAGCTTTGTTTGTCGGTTGTAAGAAAAAAAGTATTTATTTAAATGACTCTTTTTACTAAATATAATAGAGCTTACTTAACATATGTCTGTTAAGAAGTTTAGAGTTAAATATAAATTAAAATATCTTTGGATCAAAAATTCAAAAATAATGCTGAGAAAGGTTGATAATGGTGAGATAATTATTATAAGATCTTTTGAAGACTACATACAAGCAAAATATACGTAGTTTGCGAAGTAATTTTGATTTGCTAACTTGTAACCTTAAAGCCTTTGAAAAACACCTGATTTTATATTTGTTTCGGAGATCTGGATATTTTCTTATGAAATTGAAGATTTTAGTTTACCAAATTATAACTTTTTAGCCAATACAAATGATTCGTATGCTGCTGGTGGAGTTGGAGTATTTGTTTTTGATTCGTATGAATGTGAGCTTAAGACTTATAGTTTGACAAGTGCAGATATTATGAAAATTACTGTTTTTATTTGTGATGAAATGTTTAGTTTTATTTGCATTTATAGACTTCACTACAAAACTATACAAGTGTTTATTGAAGAATTCTCTGTTCTTTTAAAAAGTGAGCGAGCAGCTAACCTAATAATAAGGTGACTTTAATTTTGACCTACTTACTTACAACCCCAACCTAGACGCATATAATATATTAATTTCTGAGCATGGACTTACGTCACTTGTCAATGAACCTACAAGACCTGTTTCAGGTACCTGTCTTGACCACATCTTCGGTCGGTTTTCAAAAATTGATCTTAAAGATTGTGCCGGAGTAGTCTTTGATCTTGGTATTACTGATCATTGCATGACGGGTATTGTCTTCAAGGTTTTAAAAAATGTTCAGCAAACAAACGTTAAACGTAATTATAGGCATTCTAAAATCGATTTTGGAAAGTTAATTCAGTATTTAACGTTGGAGAGTTGGGAAGAGGACCCTTCAAAAGTTTATAGTTTATTTTTGAATCGTTTTAAACAGCTAATCAACAATTCGTTCTATTTCATCAAAAAAAAGGACTAATATAAAATTAAAGCCATGGATAAATAATTTGCTCTTAAAATCTATAAATTTTAAAAATAAATTATATAAAAAATGTCGAAAACATCCGCTTAATACAAATCTAAAATTACGCTTTAAAAAAATTAGCTTCCTTGTTAGTAATAAAATTCATCAGAGTCGTGATAGTTATTATAACAACAAAATAATTAATGCACAGAATAATCCAAGAGAAGAATGGAAAGTCGTAAATGAAATTATAAACAGAAAAGAAAATAGTCAGTCTAATTCTATGACAGTTGAATATGAAGACACATGTATTTCAAATCCAAAAGAAATTGCAAATTTATTCAACAATTATTTTACTAATGTTGGTAAAACTTCTTTTCCTCGTGATATCACAAACTCTTGTGAATGTTTTAATAGCTTCAGCTCTTCAAATGTGGTACATAGTGAAAATAGTTTCGTCTTCGAAACAATAAATGGCCTTGAAGTACTGAAAACTATAAATACGCTGAATAAATCAACTTCAGTTGGCGTTGATGGCGTTTCTAATATTTTGCTAAAAAAAACTGCTTTATATTTCGTGGATGTTTTGACGCGTATTTTTAATAAAAGTGTTTTTTCAGGTGTCTTCCCAAATGACTTAAAATCTGCTTGTGTTATACTCATTTTCAAAAAAGGGAGCAAAAAGGATGTAAAGAACTACAGACCTATTTTATTATGACCATCAATTTCAAAATTTTTTGAAAAAATTACTCAAGCCACTCACAGTTTGGATTTAGATCGGGAATGTCAAAAGAAGATGTTTTATTAAATTTCTGCTGTTCAATACAACAAGGAGTGGACAAAAAAATGAAATGTGTTTCGCTTTTTGTTGACATTACAAAAGCCTTTGATATGGTCAGTCACTTTATCCTTTTGAAAAAATTGCATGATGTTGGTTCCCGAAGAAAAGGTCTCAGATAGTCAAAGTAGGTAATGTTCTAAGTGATTCCATGGATATTTACTTAGGTGTCCCACAAGGGTCAGTTCTTGGGCCCATTCTTTTCTTGGTTTATATAAATTCCATCTTCAATCTGCCATTTTTAGGGAAAGTTAACGCATTTGCTGATGATATAGCAATTGGATACAATTCACGTAGTTCATTAAATTTGGTTTCGGATATAAACCATGATGTACATTTATTAAGGCTATGGTTTGCGGATAATAAACTTTTAGTCAGTAACAAATCCAAACTTATGATGTTCAGCAATGGACTAAATGACATACAATTATTGTTCCATGCTCCGTTTTTTTCTAGTTTTAAACTCTTCAGTAGCAAATGTCTAGTATCTCATTTAATAAATACCTTTGATTCTGAAGCAAACTGCTGCAGTACATGCTTCAATATAGAAATAGTGAAAGATTTTAAGTATTTAGGTGTCAAAATTGACCAACATTTAAAATGGACTGAGCACATTATGGATTTAAACCAATATCCTCTTTCAACCGTAAGATGCTTTTATCGGTTAAAAAAATATTGTTCATTTCCCACGTTAAAAAAGGTTTACTATGGTATTTTCCACTCGAAGTTACAATATGGTATCAGTTGTTGGGGAGGTGCATACTTAAACAAAATCCAACAATTAACAGTTCTTCAAAAAAGTGTCCTAAGAAAAATATGCAACGCTGCCCGCCTCACTCACTCTGCAGATTTGCTTAGACAAACAGGTATTCTACCAGTAAGACACTAGTTTTATTTTAAGGTTTTGAAAATATTTTTTATTTACGTATATAATAATTAAAATTTTGTCTATGCAGTTCAAATCAATCATAGTGATCATTTCATAAAAAACTTTTTTCTCTGTTTCTGTTCTTTTATCATATACGTTATTTATAATCTGTCCACCCCACAATTTAAAAATTTGTAAATGTTGCATTAATTCAATTTTAACTTAAAATTCAAATGCTACAACCTATTCTCTCTAATTAATTGTAGAAAATACATATATTATTAAATTAGAAATAAGATATCTAAAAATTGTTAAGAGAATATGATATTAATAAAAAATAATAATAATTTCTTTCTTTTCCAAGAAATAAACTGTAAAATTTTAAGCACCAGATCGGTCCAGTCCATTGTCCTTTTGAAAAAAGTTCACATTCATAATTTTAACCATATGACCGCTAGCAATTGCCAAAGTTCTGAAATTTCTATTAGCAAAACTAGTTCAAAGGATTTCAGTAATTCAGCTCCAAAAAAACAACACAGCAAATGCATGTTATAAAAGGGTTCATTAAATTTAGTAATAAACTAATATTGTAAAAAGTTTAAAATTTGTATCTTTTATTTGTAAAATTCTAATTATTTTCTTATTTTACCATAACTTTCCCATTCATATATCTACCCGAACTTCTGTCTATCAACTGTTAAAAAAATCACCGAAATAATAAATCTTCAACATTTTGTTTTCTTGTTATTAGTCAATAAAATAAGAAATATGAGTGTCATTTATAAAGTCTACAAAGTTATATGTCCTTGGAAAGTCAAAAGCTTTAACATACATAATTTTAAGTATCACTTTCATCCTACCGTAGGAAAAAATGACTAACGAAACAGGTAGAATACGGCGATATACTCGTATATTTATATATGAGTATTTTCTAATATCACCTTACCTATACCCATAAAAAATATTGTTCTCCAACAATCGTGTCTTGTGTGTCTCAGGTGTACCATTATGCGCTTAGCTTCATATCCCTAATCGTTTTACATCTATCTGCGAAATCCTATAACGACAACAAAAAATATGTCCTTATACGTTTACACTGTAAACTGTAGGTACTGTACTGTACAGAGCATTGAAGAAGCCGTTCCAAAGACTGAATCTCGTGATGTAGTTAAAACAACAACAAAAAAGAAGGCTACGATAAAAAACCAGAACCCCATACAACATCATACAAAAAGATACTCCAATGTTAACCTAAATGTTGCATAGCATGAAGCCATCAATCGAAGGCTTCAGCTCATATATTTTTGTGTTGCTCATGGCTCATGTTAAAATTACAAACCTTACCTAAGAAGTTTCTTTTTTCCTTCCAAGAAATGTTCGATGGGTGTAGGTATATATTATATTCCATTACATATGACAACGGTATTAGATTAGAAAGTTAATAGAAAGAATCCCCTCATCCCTATCATCAGCATAGGGTCCATAACTTTTTTTTTTGCTTGTTACAGCTTTTAACTTTTGTGTGCGATATGCGCCTTTTCCTTAGGCCCACAAACAACACAGCAGAGCCAGTGCGAGTATTGTTCGTTTCTTTTGCTCTTGGAGCTCTTTAAAATTGATTTTTCAAGTAGCTTCAGGTGTTAGAAAATTTAACTCTCTTGGGAGTGCTAAAGTGCTTTAATTTTTGAAGAATGAAAAAATAGGTACATAATAGAAAAAGTTTAGATATTAAAGGAAACATGAAATTGGTTGTTGGAAATAGAAAACCTTTTATGCTTAAAAAACAAAATTTCACCTCTCATGCCATTAAAAAACCAATTATATTGCGATGTTGGTGTATACTTAATGGGGCTATAACACTTTGGGTCTTTGGTTCCACGTGAAAACAATATCGGTGATTATTATAAAGAGACTGTTATTCTCCAGGAACACAGGAAAAATGCACAGTTCCTTGAATGAATTTATTGCAACTCATTTTAGTGTACTAAAACACTTCCAGAAAAGTTTTTTGGACATTTTCAAAATCAGCAATTTTATTTTTTAAATTTCAAGTCATGAACGTTAATAATAATAATGAGGCTTATCTCAAAACCAAAATCTTTTGTTTGCGTAATTTTACAAAGGCATGTTAATTCTTTCTTTATACAACTTCCACTGAGTCTTTTTTTGATGTTTGATATTTATTGATACAAAAAAACAGCTGTAATGCTAATGCAAGTATGCAAACACTATGCTTAAAACAATTGTAGCAAACTATTAATAATTTATTAAATATCAATCAATTAAAAACTAAAGTCGCAAGAAGAAGAAATTACAAAAAAGTTACCTCAGTTCAAATTTGAGAAATATTCAAAACAATTTTGATGAAACCTTCTATGTTCGACGGGGAAGATTATTCCACTGTCTGACAGCATAAACGAAAAATTGCCTCCGAAATGTCAAACAGGTAAACCTGGGGGAGCGAAACAAGGTAAAACGATTTGGAGCAAAAATCAAGCTTATTAAACAAAGAGAGAAGCAAACAACACCGATATTTAAAAAAAGCTTCCAAGTTGCAATTTAAAAGTTGAGGAGCCTGAGACGAAACCTGATTGTATCTTCGAAAGTTGAAAACAAACCGAGCAATGGCATTGAATGCTACCTTTAGCTTACGAAGCGAGTTGAAGTCAGGATCTGCAAATATCTCACACCCATACGTTACTATTTGTATGATAAGTGATTTAACCAGCTTTAATTTAACTTGAATATTCAGAATTGATCTAGTAACAGATAGTCCTCGGAGTGAAACATACTTTTTTGAGTTAACAGCATCGAAATGGGTGTTTCACGTTAGCCTACCGTTGGAAGTTATACCTAGGTTTTTTGCATTTGTGATATATTCGGTTTGGCAGGCGTTTAAGTAAAGGGGTGGAAAATTTGTACATATTGGAACAGCTTTTGTTTTGTATGGATTAAGTACAAGTCCATTCCGAGTTGACAAATCGAATATTGAGCATAAATCAATGTAATTAACATTTTCTATCGCGTCTTCAATCATTCCGATAGGAAGGTTTATATATAATTGTACATCATCAGCGTAGATGTGAAACTGGCAGTAAGATAAAACAGATGGCAAATCATTAATAAACATAGAGAACAGTAAAGGACCAAGGATAGATCCTTGAGGAACACCTATTTTGACAGGAAGAAACGAAGGCATTTTAACGTTACACGATACGGTTTGCATGTGATTAGTCAAGTACGAATAAATAAGATATTTGGTTGTGTCAAAAAAATTGAAATAAGTCGTCAGTTTATCACAGAGAAGGCTAGAGTTAAAGCAATAAAATGCTTTGGAAACGTCAAGTAGGGTTATCACAGTTGTAAAATTAGAGTCTAAATCTTGTCTTATATCTTCAGAAACTTTTAAAAGGTCTGAGATGCAGCTGTATTCAGATCTAAATCCCGATTGGAGAGGGTTAAGAAGACGTGTATCTTCAATATATTTTTTGATCTGGTTACTTAAGATAGTTTCAAAAGCCTTAAATAAAAAAGGAAGAATAGCTATTGGTCTGTATTCCATATTCTTTTAGGGATGGGTATAACTTTAGATTTGTACCAATAAGTGGGATAGATGGGGGTCATTATGATGGTGTTCAAAATGTGGGTTATGTGAGGAAGTATGAAAGGAAGAAGGATTTTTAAAAAGTCTGGGTGTATGTTGTCAAGTCCAGTCGATTTGGATTTAATGGAAAATATTGCTTTACCTACTTGATATTTATTTACTGGACAAACAGAAAAAGCATCGACTCTATTGTTTTCCGAAACACAGATTGCCCTATTGGGAATTGGGTTGCGTGAGTAGAGAACTTTCGATTCAACTCTTCTAAATCAATGTTGTCATCGGAAATAGAAGAATCTCCTCTTAAACCAATACTCTGGACTTCTTTCCAAAAATACTTGGAGGAACGATTTGAGTTGAACCTGTTGTTATACAAATTGTATTTAGCTGATTTTATTAATTTAGTTACAAGGTTCCGAGATGTTTTGAATTGCCGAAGCATTTCTAGGCAACCAAATCGTTTCAAACGTTTTCATGAAGAGTCTCTTGTTTTCATAGCATTAATGATCTACGCGATCTAAATTAACGAGTTTTAATGGGAACGTGTTTTTTAAAAAGATAAATAATTGCAGCAGTAAGACATTCAATTTGATAATCAACGTTTGATGTTGCAAAAATTGAGTACAAGTCAATAGATGAGCAATCACTAAATAAAGATTCGACATTTATGTTACGAAAATCATGATACCAGAAGTACTGCGGATATTCTTTATATCTGACAAACTTAATTAAGAATAGACAGTTCTTTAATAATCATTAATCACCAATTCATTGATAATAAAAACTGTATAGTTTCTTATGCATGCCGGAGGGTGGTATCATTAGGCCGGTTTTGTTTGTATTGATCGAAATAAGCGTCACGTTATAATCTTTAAGGATTTAATAGGATATATTTAAAATGAATGTAAAACGTTTTCATCTACCCGTTCTCAAAAACCGCAAGCCACTTCCTATTGACACCAAGCAAATTGTGCAGGGTTAACCAATAAGAGGTTTAATTTTTTAATTGGTATCTATCATTGCCAAGAAAAAAAGCATTTTAAACTTAAATTTTGAGGGCCGATGTGAACCACATTTAAAGGTCTAGGTTTCAAGTTTTCTAACCAAGCAAGTCGGGTCTGTAAGAGCTGTAAAAACTCATGTGCATGCTCTTGCAGCTCGTACTGTATGTAGAAAGCATTGCTGCTGTTCGCAATAGTGTGGCTAATGAGCCATAGACCTCAACTCATCATCGTGCCCAACAATTGCACTTCTTACGGCCGTCGTTGATAAACTTTATTCATATCTACTAACATTAAGACGCATACAAGGTGCAATTGGCATTAGAACAAAAGAGTCTTGACCTTGAATGGTGGCAAGAAATGGTAACAGCAAAAGCTGTGATACTGCCTTTAAAAGGTTGAACAAAAAGCGAGCTCACAAAGATTAAAAAAAGGATAGGGCCCAGGACAGATCCTTGAAGAACACCCATATTAATAAACTTCTCTGAGCTTAGAATATCCCGAATTTTTACCTCCTGTTTTCTATTCATTCTAACCAATTATACATGGTTCCCCTTAACCCGGCTCTATACAATTTATCAAGTAACATGATCCACAATATCAAAAGCCTTAGTTATATTTATGAACAGAGATGAAGGTATCTCAGAATTGTTCAAGCTGCTATAAATTATACCACATAGTTTTATAACCGTATTGGTAGTCACTAAAAAAGTTTGTTTTTTTTTCAAAAAAGATGGCATTCTGCTCTTCGTCCTTTTTTCAATAATTTTATAAAAAACTGAAGCTTGAAGTTACACCTTTTTTATGAAGTGGTATAACCAAAGTTTTTTTAGGGCATCAGGAAAAACTCCGTTTTGCAAGCTGAAATTAAAAATTAAGGTTAAAATATCAGAGACGTAAAATGAAATTTTTTTCAGAGTTATACTGGAAATCAAATCATCAGAAGGAGAGTTTGAATTCTTTAATGACATTATGATTTTATGTATTTCCTCCGAACTAAAATTTACAAAGAAAAAACTTCTTGGTTGAAAAATATCATCATCGAAATTTGGAAAATTTGATAAATTCTCAATGAACGCGGTGAGTCACTTTTTGATTTTATTATTGAAAAAAATATGACCATTTGTAACAGAGGCAATACTCCCACTTTCGTTATTCCGAGCTCGGAAAATTATGATGGATGGAAGGATGTGCTTGATGTTACTTTAGTAAACAACCGTAATTTATTAGTGGAGAATTTGAGAGTTTCCTCTTTGAATTCGTTTTCGGATCACAAGTGGATTCTTTTTCAAATTAATTTCGAGTCGAAAAACCCTCCGCCTTACAGAAATCCCAAAAGAACTGACTGGACGAAATTCAATCAAATTGCGAATTCCAAATTAAGCAACTTACCGAATTTCACTGAATCGATAGGAGACCTTAAATCAAAGGTGAAAACCTTTGAAACTTCTATAAGTAAAGCTTCTTGCTCAATTAAATATAGCCGTAAAACCCTTCCTTCTTGGTGGAATGAAGAACTGCCCAGTCTTAGGAAAATGACGAGGACAATTTTCAATATCTGCCACAAACATAAGTTTTACCAACCGAATAAGGACTCTCTTAAAATTTACAAGCAAGCCCTATCATCAGCCAAAAGACAAGGCTAGAGAGAATACTGTCAATCAATCGAAGAAATAAAGGACTCCGCAAGGCTCAGCAAAGTTTTATCGAAAGAACATTGTAATTCTTCATTTCAAAAAAAGCCTGATGGAACCTGGACAGCCTCTCCAGCCAAATCTCTTGAGCTACTGATGAAGACGCACTTTACGGTTGCGAGAGTGATAACCCCGAATCACTTGAAACCACAGAGCTAAACGTTGCTCATGTGGAGCAAGTCAATTCCGTTATAACCAGAGAAGATATTTTGTGGGTCATCAATACTTTTTCTCCATATAAATCCCCAGGCATGGATGGCATACTGCCAGTTATACTTCAAAAGTTGTATGATGTGGCAGCTTCATGGCTGGAACAAATTTTCAAAGGATGCCTCCTTCTCAAACATGTGCCCATGTCGTGGAGACAGGTCAAAGTAGTTTTTATCCCGAAAGTGGTCACGAATCCGCGAAGGATTTCAGAATAATAAGCTTAACATCTTTTGTGCTTAAAACCTTGGAGCGCATTCATGACTACCATATTAGAAACATCCTAGTTGCACGACCTCTCGAAAGCTCTCAGCATGCTTATCTTTAGGGCAAATCTACGGAGACTGCCAGCCATAAGGTAGTGCGTACTGTAGAACTTACTCTTGCCACCTTCCTAGACATAGAAGGTGCTTTTAACAACGTCCTTACCGAATACAGAGAAGAATCGCTCGTTAAGTTCGGTGTAGAAGACTTCATTCGAGAATTTATTATATCCATGCTCAGTGGTAGGAAGATTAAGCCTCTCTAGGCAATACAAACGCAAATGTGAGTAGGGGAACACCCCCGGGGTGGTGTCCTTTCGCCTCTTCTATGGCTTCTGGTCAAAGTGGTATCGTGGGAAATGAACGGGCTGACGATCTAGCCAGGCAAGTATCGGCCCTTCTTAGGTCACTTGCGAAAATGGTTAACACTCCTCATTGGTGCTATGAAGGGTAAAATCTTTTCTATCTACCAAACTGAATCAAACCGAAAGTGGAGCAATTTACCCAACTGCATGATATCTAGGAAGGTATGGCCCACCTATAATAAAACCCGTACAAACGATCTTCTATGCAGGCCAAGGCAAGACATAGCCAGGATTGTTGCGGTTTGTACCGGACATCGGCCTATAGGAGTTCATGCAGAGAAGTTGGGTATCTCTTACAACACCTTTTGCCGTAGGTGTAGTGACCAAAGAGAAAGTGAAACCATAATCCTCTGCAAATGTCCTGCTTTGGCAAATACTAGAATGAAATACTTTGGAAAAGTATTCTTTCACAAACTTGATGAGCTATCTGAGACAAAGATTAGAGACCAAATCATTTTTCTCAATGCGACAAAATGGCTCTAACATAATCGCTATGAAGCTTCTCTATCAATCTATCGCTTTTAATCAAAGGCCAAACGAGTTTTTGGTATCAAAACGGCGCACTACAGCGCTAATTGGATCTCAGGCTAGGTTGCCTTGAGATCGCCATTTCTACCTACCTACCCATTATCAAACCTCATAATTTAAAAAATTAACAAAATAGAAGATTGTTTTTAGAAAAATCCTCCACATTTTTAATTTTAATGACTTTTTCGCCTTCCTTCTTTCTGATGAACACTGATGAACTCCGAACCCAGACATAATCGCATTTACCCTGTAGTTTCAGCTGTATGCCCCACGGTAGAAGCTAGAAGTAGAAAAGAGACTGGGAACCAGATGCAGCAAGACCATTTTTATAGCGAGAGTAATTTAGCTTACTAATAAGACAAGTCTCACATTTAAATCCCTGCGAGCTTTTTGCAAGATTTTTAATTTCAAGTTTTTATAATTTTACACAATTAGCATAGTAAAATATATTGCAAGATGTACATTTAACTTTGAGATCTTCATTATCAGTTATACGAGAGTTATCCTCAAAAAACAGACCTCCTTGTTTTCACACGGAAATACAAGATCCCAGTAATTGTACCTTCAATAAAAGGTATACCACTAATTTTTACCAATGAAGCCAAATACCTTGGTCTGATATTGGACAAAAAATTAAGTTGGAAATCTAATATACAGAAAAGAGTTAAAATAGCTACAGCAGCTCTTTTCCTTTGCAAGAAAGCCATATGAAGCAAATGGAGTTTTCAACCTCGCATAACCTACTGGCTATACACATCGGTCATCCGACCAATACTTATGTACGGGGTTGCAGTATGGTGGACTGAACTGGAGAAAGTCACACACTACGACAAACTCAGCAGAGTCCAACGCACTGCATGTCTCTGCATAAGCGGGCCATTGAGAACCACACCCTCAGCAGCGTTAGACACTCTCCTCCATCTGACACCCCTCGACATCATCAGTAAACAAGTGGCAGCGAGTATACAGCGATAAGACTCGACGCCTCATCTCAATGGACCAACAACAATGTGTGGCATTCCATCATTTTGAACCTCTTTGGTTCTATACCAAAGTACATAGACTACACTATTCCTAAACCCCTATTTGGAAAAAACTTTCACGTATCCATTCCATCCAGAGAAATCAAAAAACTCCTGGATAACAAAAGTATTCATTTTTATACAGATGGATCCAAGGCAAATGAGGGAGTTGGTAGTGGTGTGTACTCAGAAAAGCTTAATCTAAGCATCTCATTCCGCCTCCCTAATCATTGTAGCGTCTTTCAAGCGGAAATTTTAGATCAAAGAGGTCCTCTCCTGGCCAAGAGAAAGCGTGATATCAACTTCTGATATCCGCATCTTCTCTGACAGTCAGGCTGCTATCAAATCCCTTGACGGTGTCTCAACCATATCTTTAACGGCCCTCGATTGTCTATCGTCTCTTATGGAGATGGTGCAGCAAATTAACATTCACCTATGTTGGGTACCGCGCCACGGAGACATCACGGGAAATTTTAGAGCCGATGAACTCGCTAAAAATGGAACCGTCATGCCTATTTCACCCGAAAGGTAGGAGATAGGTATAGCGGTAGCTACATGTAAACTTATGCAAAAAGAAACAGCTTTTTCGATAGCAAATTCTAGGTGGCACAACTTACTAACATGCGCAGCCACAAAACACATATGGCCTTCACTGGACCTAAAGCGCTCTAAAGACTTGTTATCTCAAAGCAGACTTCATATTAGCTCCCTAATAGGTGTCCTTACATGACACTGTCTTATAGGCAGACACGCAATACGACTTGGCGTAGCCTCAAATGACTTCTGTAGGAGCTGTATGGACGAAGAAGAAGAGGAAACAATCTCTCATCTCCTATGCACTTGCCCTGCTCTTTCACTTAGACGTAAACTTTATCTGGGGGACTACTCTTTTGATAATCTTAGTGAACTAGCTAAAAAGGATATCAAATATCTTCTTCGCTTTATAAAAAGCTCCTCGAACCAGGGATTTCACAATCCAAGGTTCTTGGATGAGAAGGACATCTTCTCCAATTTTTGTCAGGCGAGAAGAAGGGAGGCCGAAGCCGTTTTAGAGTGTTGGAGGTTAATCTGTAGTATTTGCAGCATTTTGGCTACAAATAGGCAGATCAACCTCCACCACTGTTAAATCCAGCTCACCCAGATCAGACGAAGAGGAACTTAATAGTTCATCTTCTTCCTCACTGGGAAGAGCTTTTTCGATTGAGTCATCGGTCTCCATTAGGGATAAACCTTTGACGTTTTTGGGAGAAGACTGTGCTGCGACAGAAGAGGGGCCCGCCACATTCTTATCCACATCCAAGGATCGGAGGGTGATGATAGCACTGGGACCCCCTACGTCTTGCTTCACAGATTCGAAAGAAGACTGTACTGCGACAGAAGAGGGCCCACGTAGATCATCAACAACATCCAAGGATGGGAAGGTGATAGCACCAATGGGACTCACTACGTCTTGCGACACAGCCTTCGAAGGAGGTTGTGGAGGCTCGCATGAAGCGTCTGCCTCATCTTTTTTATATACGCGGAGCGTGAATGAGTCTTTATTGATTACGATAATCGCCTTTCTATAAAGACCCTTTGGCTCCTCCAGTTTCACGATCTTCCAGTCGTGACAAGGGAGGTTCGGGTTGCTGATCCTGATCATTGCACTTATGTCATCTGGACAAGAGGGTTCTATCGGGATCCATGCGCGAGCTCTCGGCCTGCAAGGAATATCTTCCTTTGCAACGACCTCGAGTTTTACGCCTGGCCAGACTTCGCCCAGCATGCCGACAGCAAGCGTATAGAGATCGCGCGACCTCTGATCGTTACAAGCGATGAGTTTGACATGACCTTGATGCCAACCCCAAACGCTTGCTACTGGTGGTGGACCCGGATGCTCTCTCATGACTTTGAGAAAGCCAGCCGAGAGCCCCAGTTTCACCATCTGCCAACGGTCAGAAGTAATCGTGCCATCAATATTGCTCCTATCAATGACCGCGACTATGATCTTTTTAGGCTCTTTAAGTACATCACTAAATGGTTTAGTGAGATGTGCTCTGGCCATGTTGGGAGTGCTGGTGTTCTGCACTTTCGGCTTTTTAGGGACGGGAGTGGGCTTCTCCAAAGACCTTTGTCGTTTTAACGTGGAGTCAAAGCGACTAGTTTTATCTAGAATGCATTTAGCCCACTCCTGCCTGTTGCTAAGGATGGGATTACTTCCATCCCCCAATGTTGAACCAGAGGATTTTAGAATCCTCATCGCATAGCGCCGTTGTTTATAGGAGCTCCTAGGAGCATTCTGGAGAGGTTTACTCTCTTTGGTGATTTTTAAAATCAATGAACATGAATAGTTTTCGCTGTCGTAAAATGATAAAGAACTTTTTATGGATTGAATTGGAAGATTTGGATGTTGACAAGATGAGGTTTTAACTCTTAATATTCAACCATCCTTTATTAAAAATGAATAACGATATCAACCAAATTGACGACAAGGCTACGGTTAAAAAACCATATCCATTTTGTTTAATTTTAAAGTCGAACATTCACGCTGTAAATTTTCGGGAATTCCATCTTTAAAAGTTCCCAATTGATTTGAATAGATGTTTCACATGGACCCAAAAAAGTCTAAGGAAGTTACATCACAAGATCTCGGTGGCCAATTTGGATAACCTCTAAGTGAAATATCACGGTCAGCCTTAATTTTTGTTCAATCTAAACTCTGAATATGATTTTGCGATGAAAATCCAGAATGTTTTGATAAATTTCAAGGACTCCAAGAGCAATAATATTTCAAAAAGGCCTTAAAGCATCCGTCCTGAGGTTAAAAAATTCACCATTTTTAGAACACATTCTAATAATTTCGAGTTTTAACTTATTAAATGTCAAAACTTGACTACTTCAAAGTAGTTTCTGTCCAATAAGCGGGCTATTTAAAATTAAACCTTTTATTGGAAAACTATTTACATTTTGAACATTCCAAACAAAAATTGTTTCACTATACTTTTTGAGATCCACGAGATATCTATTCTATATCAAATACTTTTAATAATTGAAAAACCCCATTACCTATAACTTGTTGATAATTAATTTTATAAATTTGTAAATAACCATAATTGGTAAAAAATTCAAAAATTATTTTGAGTGCCACCTGCGGGGACGGAAGCAGTTGCAACATATTTGAACTCATAAATATTTTGTAATGGCAATGATTTACTTCACCAAAACCATCTCAATTATAAAACAATTACATTTTGGTTTTTGTGAAGAATGAAAGAAATTTAAAATTAATAATTTGTTTATTGATATATGTATGTGTGTACAAAACACGCAAAATTTATGAAATGGCACTCATTTTGAGTACACGTGAATATTTTTTTTTTTAAATATTAATCGCTTTTCGTCTATACGCAGTTTCAATGTTATTTTTAATAATTTAATACACTTGTTTTATTTTTTATCGTCCTTATTGCCGCCAAAACCAACCTTGACATTTTTTTCGATCATAATAAATTTAAACTGTCATCAATATTGAACAATTTTTGGTTACAAATTTTGCCTTAAATGTATTTACCTACTCAGATATTATAAGTATGTTTGTATGCATGTATTGATGTGTGTGTTTGCGTAAATATTGGCAATCCGTAGGTTAATGAAAAGCCACAACAAAGTAATTTAATAAATTCTTTCCACAAAAGCAAAAACAAAATGTTTAAAATTATTACTTTTTTTTGTCTTTATTTGTAGATATCTTAGTATAAATGAATGTTTTATATATGTAATATTATTGAGGGGGTGTGCTTGTTTATGTGTAGAGCTATACTATTAAAATAATAACGATAAATAAAAACAACCAACCCGCCTTGATGCGTAATAAAACCAACCTTTAACAACAGGCAATGGAGAGGATATATGTGTGTATGGGGGTGAGTGTGTGATGTAAACGTTGTTTTATGAATGAAATCATGATTGCCATCTACGTCCATCTTTGAGGACATTTATTTTCTCAGGATTGATTGACATGAGTGACAAGAATGTGACAGGTATACATTTTAAAGTGAAAACTTGATAGTGTTGAAATTATGCTGAGTTCTTTAATAAAATATGACACTTGTCAAGTTTTCAAATAACAACTATTGAATACAATTTTTAAAAAATGAATTTGGATTTATTTGACGATTTATCTACTCTTTTAATCCTTAACGTTAGAACCCTCGCCACTTCTAAAAAATGGTTTCTTGGCTTGGTTGTGGAAATTGTTTTTTTTTTTTTAACAACAATAACACTTTAAATTTATAAAAGTATCTTTCAAATAATTTGTCCGTTTTTTCCGAAATTTGGAAGTGAAAGAGAAACGTAAAAACTGATACAAAAACTTTCTTACGAGTTATACAAAAATAATATTTACGTAATAAATATTGTTTCAAAAAGCAAAAATTCAACAAATGCAAAAAAAAAATAATTGTATCTAAAATACCGAAGATTGTTCGAGGTGATTAGACATTCGTGAAAATATTTATTTGAAGTATTATTTCCTTTTGCATTTTTAAAGCTCAGTTTTGATCATGTTTTTTAAACAAGAACCTTAAATATTTAAATCCAACTTTATTTTATTTTCCCATCCCGTCTTCATCCATGTCATGCTTACAAGTTTGTCAATATGTACTCGTATCAATTTTTAACAAATTTGCGTACTATTTTTTGTAGATTTTATTTTTTATGAAAAAACGGACTGTTGGATTTTTATATAAAAATTACTGAATATCGAAAACAATATTCTTTGTGAAATAAAATAAGTTTGAATCCAATATTTTTAATTTTTGAAAAGCTATTTGTGTCGAAAATAAATTTCATCCAAGTTTTAGTATTGTTTTTTTAAAGCTTTATTTTTTGTAAAATAACTGGTAATTAGATTTTTTTTCAAAATTTTACTGAAACAATATTTTTTGAAAGATCAAAGTAAATCTAAGCTAATATCTCAAAGTTTTAAAAAGATATTTGCGTCGAAATTCAATTTTTAACAACTTTTATACATTTTTTTTTTAGGTTTGTATTTTTTGTACAAAAACTGTCAATTCGATTTTTTTCAAAGTTTGTCCTATTGTCGAAAACAATATTTCTAAGAAAAATTAGTAAGAAGCTATTATTTTTAATTTTTTGTAAAAAAAAAACAGTCAATTCGATTTTTTTTTAAATTTCTTGAATGTTGACAACAATTTTTTTTGAAAGATGAAATAAGTTTGAAGCCTTAATTTCAAGTTTTTGAAAAGATATTTGATTCGATATTCAATTTTTACCAACTTTGAGTAATGTTTTTTTTAGATTTTTATTTTTTATAAAAAAAACTGTCAATTCGATTTTTATAAAAATTTTATCAGATGTCAAAAAAATTATTCTTCATTGCACAAAATTGTTTTGGACATAAAATCATATTTTAGTCGTAAAATTTTGGAGGTGACAAATTTTTGTTTTCAGTTTTTTTGATTTATAAAAAAAAAAATTCAAATTTTTTTCAAACTGCTATGGTAAAAAAACCACCCACGCAATTTTCTTTTAAGCCCATTCGGCATATTTCTGCCTTTTTATCTGTATAACAAAATTTATTTGAAATCGATATCTCTTCTAGTTCTTGAGCTATGGATGACGAAAAAACGTCGCGAACGTACGAACGTACGTATACACGCGCGCACAGACATCTTTCTAAAAATATTTTATTTCGACTCTAGGGACCTTGAAACGTCGAGAAATGTCAAAATTTTCAATTTGACAAATCGTACTCATTACAATAACTTTCTATGGGAACTTTAAAAACTACATTTTCTAGAAAAAGAACATTTTAAAGAGCATTTTAAGAAATGTTGTCTTTTTGCTTAAACGAACGGCAGTGCACTTTTAAAATCTACAATGAAACACATTTTTTGGCAACAAATCAGCATTTTTAAAAGCTACAGGAGTAAAAAAATTATAATTTCTGTATGTTCCTTCGCTAAGCTCAATCTTATTTTAGTGTAATTTTTGGACAATATATTAACGTTTGTAGCTACAAAAACGAATTGTTTGCAAACTTAAAAGCTTTAAAAAAACTTGTACATTATCTTAAAACATTAAAAAACAGAACTAAAGTATCTTGATGAAATAAAAGATCTTATTTTCGAAAAAACCAAGAACTTAAATTAAATGGCATAGTATGAGATTTCCAGATAATAAGTCAGTTTTTCATCATTTTAGCAACGAACTTAAAAAAAAGGAGTAAGTGAGTTTACAAATGATCGTTATTGAAATAAGCAAACTTCAGACACAAAACTCGCTAATTAAATCTCAAGAACAAAATTACTCGGAATCAAAACAAATTTATGCTAGTGTACCACAAGAAAGTGTCTCAGGGCCAATATTGTACCATTTTATATACACGTGATATTCAAGTAAACATCAACGATAACATTTCCACCATAGATATAGACATTTTCTTATTTTAGTAAACAGTACAAGAGAACCTGAAATACTGCCTACTACGTTGAAATGACTTTGATACAAAAAAGAAGAGTTAAATTTTAAATCTTATATTAACAAGTTGTAAAATCCGTTTGGACTTTTGGCAATCATCCTGTAGGGTTGTAAATCAAATGCTGAACTCATCCACACATTCCAAAACGAGATCCTTCGTAGAATAACAAAAGAACACCTTCAAATTGAGACCGTCTTAAATGTACGAGACAATTTTCGAAGAATAATAAAAACTTAGCCTCATAAAGTGTTGCCTTAAAAGCTATTGAAAACGGTACGTTAAGTATTCTTGTCAATTGTGTTACAAAAAAAAATTAAAACTTTGTAGCCAAACTTGGACTTATTTAACCGAAAGTGCTTTAGCGACTTGTGTTTGGTTTTCGCCAAAAAAAACTTAAATTTCTGAAATTAGTTTATTTCGCCACAAATACTCTCCTGTAATTTCTAAAACGTGTATAAGAAAAAATTCTAACGCTCCAAATTCATAACACTATGAAAAATATTGAAAATTTATTTCGGAAGTGTCTTGTTGATGTAGTTATAGTTGTTGACCTCACCATTTGATACTTGAAATTCTAACAATCTTCGAAAATCTCAAATCCATATTTATGTACATCATTGACTTATTAAAGTCACTCGAATATTATCATAACTTTTTTTCCTCAATCTTTTTTACGTATATTTTTTAACTGATTATGCTCTAGTGAAATAATTTGTCGCATCTTCCTCTTAGCAACTTCTTTACCTTTGAGCTCAGATTTGTACGTAAGGTGAAATACTGAGTTTCGTTCTTTAAACGTACTTCACGAATGTAGAATTGTTTACCACAAGTGTGCGTTAATAATTAAAAAAGGAACGGTAGTTAATATTTATTCTCACTCTATCCTTTGGCCCAGAGTAAATTTGCGTTAAAAAATGCCATTTTCGAAAAATTAAATATCATCTACCTACAGGGCGAACAAATAAACTAACAATAAGCCAAGGAACAAACATATTTTAATTGTAAATGTAGATGACCCTGTTAGGTGTTCAACCTGACTTTTAATTAATCTACAATCCCAATTCCTGAAGTGGTAAGCATGGATTCAACATGTAAATTGCATGTTCTTTTTTACTGGTCGTTTAGTAATTTCGCGGTTTTTTTTCTGTTTTTATTTTATTTTTAGATCAACGGTGGATTTTTGTTTTCGAGTAAACATTTTACTGACTCTCTGGTAATATATGCAAACAATGTTCCTGTCGGCCCAGTTGTTAATGAAAAAACAGGCTATACTTTGGGTTGAAAACATACATACAAATACATAGCTGCATGGGTTTTCGTAAATTGCATCTGGGGCTTTCAATTCAAATATAAAACGGTTAGCTGATGGGAAAATTATTTTCTATATAAAATGGGAAATTCCTGCTTCAAAAAAACAAAAAAAAAGTTGGATGCGAACCAGAAAAACACAAAAATATATTTAAAAGAAAATAATGAATCATGATGTGGTTTTTATTTTTGATTGCGGATGCTGAAAACTGATATTTTGAATTTGAGAACCTATTGAGTACCAATTTACATATACACATATAAACATGAATGAAAAGTTTATTAGTTTTTTTTTGTTTGTAATATTAATTTTAACATCAATGGGGTTTTAATATCTGTAACTAAATTTTTTTATGAAAGTTTTGTAACAGATTGGAAAAATTGATGAACCAGAACGAGTTCATCATCATAGTGATTAATTTTGATAGGGTATTATTATGGTTCAATACGTTTTAATGATGCTATTCTGATGTTTGACAGCATTTTGAAAATTGATTGCAATTTGATTGGTAAATACATAGGTAGGGTTCAAAAAATAAAATTTAATACAAGACTAATTCCTATTATTTGCTTTAATATTTGTAATTGTTTTAAATATGACATGAATATTAAGACGGTTTTTCAACTGTTAAATTTTAAAGTTTAATAAGAGTAAGCTTAAAATCAACACGTTGTTAAAATTTAATATATTTTATTAGTAATTTAAAATTTTAATGAACGGATATAATTTTAAAAACGAAAAGAATGACTGGGAACCCACTGATAACTTCGTACTCCTGCCTGTTTGTATATATTTCTAAAATCCTTACAAAAAATTAATAACAACATTTAATGTGGGATACAAAAAAGTTGAAATTCAATATTTTTCTTTATTCGGAAGATAGTAGATCCTAGCACGAATATAAAAGCTGCATTGGGAGACAAGACAAAATTTATAAAAATGAGGAAAAGGGTTGGAGAAAAAACTGACCCCTGTGGTACACCAGCATTTATTTTATGGTTCTCAGACTTGAATCCGCCCAAAAAAACTTGTATTAAATGGTTCGAAAGAAAATTTATGATCCAACGAAGAAGAGATTCATCAATACCAAAAACACGCATTTTCGATAAGAGAGCTTGGTGCTAAACTCTATCAAATGCTTTTGAAATATAAAGTGCAATAATCTGACTTTCTCCAAAACGATGTAATGATTTGTTCCACTGTTTGGTGAGATGAACCATGAGATCACCAGTGGACCTATTGTTATAAAAGCGGTATTGCAATACCAAATCATTACATCGTTTTGGAAGCTTCCGTTCATCAAGATATTTCTTAAGTTCTTAATTAATCAGCGTTTCCATGGCCTTAGAAAGAAATAACGTAAGTTTAATTGCTCGGTAATAAGAGGTTAAGGAAGATTTGACTTTTTTGGGAATAGGCTGGGCAAATGCTGTTTTCCATCCGCTCGGAACAAGACCTGAGGAGTAGGACAAATGAAAAAGCTTACAGAGTGGTTTTGCCAGCGTTGAAGAGCACCTCTTCAGAACAATAGCAGAGATACCATCGGGAAAAGCGGATTTGGGTATGTTAAAATCTTTTACGACTCTGGCCACAGTATGATTGCGAAAAAAGATGGGTCCCATAAAATCACTAAAGCGTTCGATGACAGGTGGAGTCATAAGCATAACACTCACTGGAAATGTTGAATTGAATGACCAAAAACTTTTTCTGCCTTTGGGACATTATAGTAATTTTTGCCGTAATTTTTGGTCATGTACAAATTTGGTCAGTTGACTATGGGCGTGACAGGTCTTCCTGTCTTGCTTAAACTTATCCCGGTTTTCCTCAGTTGGATTGGTTTTAAAACAACGGAAACTTACCATCTTGACTCTAATAACCTCTTTGTAGCTTTTAACCCTATTCGGAATAAAAGTTCTCATTCCCAGGAGAATCAAACTTGTGATCATATCAGCGCTGGCGTCAACGTCTCTATAGAGGAAGCATAGTGACCAGTTCAAGATCCTGAAATAATTATTTAGACCGTCCCTGTTGACTTTCTCGTATCGCCAAACGGTTCTCTTAGGAGCACTTTCTTTAACTGGTCAGTTATGACACGAGAAATTTGCTGATATGACACAATGGTCAGATGTGCCTAGAGGAGATAGAACACTAATAGTGTACTTATCAGGGTCAGAGGTAAGAAACAAGTCAAGATTAATTTCTGCTCGAGTTAACACGTTCGATATTCGAGTGAGCTCGTTGACCAGTGGTTCAAGTCAGCAAAGATCTCAGCACACACTCCTTCTGGTGTTGTCTGGCATGAATGTTAAAGCTATAAAGAATGTTATCTCACTGAATCGATAGGGGACCTTGAATCAAAAGTGAAAACCTTTGAAACTTCTATAAGTAAAGCTTTAAGAGTCTCTTGCCCAGTTAAATATAGT
Source organism: Eupeodes corollae (assembly GCF_945859685.1). Classification (NCBI taxonomy): domain Eukaryota; kingdom Metazoa; phylum Arthropoda; class Insecta; order Diptera; family Syrphidae; genus Eupeodes; species Eupeodes corollae. Next base: position 34,851,219 of record NC_079148.1, read on the forward strand.
CGTAAAACCCTTCCTTCGTGGTGGAATGAAGAACTGTCGAGTCTTGGGAAAATGACGAGGACAATTTTCAATATCTGCCACAAACATTAGTTTTACCAACCGTATAAATACTCTCTTTAAATTTACAAACAAGCCCTGTCATCAGCCAAAAGACAAGGCTGGAGAGAATACTGTCAATCAATCGAAGACATAAAGGACTCCGCAAGGCTCAGCAAAGTTTTATCGAAGGAACATTGCCTCTCCAGCCGAATCTCTTGAGCTACTGATGAAGACGCACTTTCCGGGTTGCGAGAGTGATAACCCCGAATCGCTTGAAACCACAGAGTCAAACGTAGCTCATGTGGAGCAAGTCAATTCCGTTATAACCAGAGAAGATATTTTGTGGGTCATCAATACTTTTTCTCCATATAAATCCCCAGGCATGGATGGCATACTGCCAGTTATACTTAAAAAGTTGCATGATGTGGCAGCTCCATGGCTGGAACAAATTTTCAAAGGATGCCTCCTTTTCAAACATGTGCCCATGTCGTGGAGACAGGTCAAAGTAGTTTTTATCCCGAAAGTGGTTAGGCGAGGTCACGAATCCGCGAAGGATTTCAGACCAATAAGCTTAACATCTTCTGTGCTTAAAACCTTGGAGCGCATTCTTGATTACCATATTAGAAACATCCTAGTTGGACGACCTCTCGAAAGCTCTCAGCATGCTTATCTTTAGGGCAAATCTACAGAGACTGCCCTCCATGGGGTAGTGCGTACTGTAGAAAAAATAATCCATTATAAGGAATTTACTCTTGCCACCTTCCTAGACATAGAAGGTACTTTTAACAACGTCCTTACCGAACTCGTTAAGTTCGGTGCAGAAGACTTCATTCGAGAATGGATTATTTCCATGCTGAGTGGTAGGAAGATTCGAGCCACTCTAGGCAATACAATCGCAACAAAACCCGTGAGTAGGGGAACACCCCAGGGTGGTGTCCTTTCGCCACTTCTATTGCTTCTGATCATCGTGGTACTGAATCAAACCGAAGGTGGAGCAATTTACCAAACTGCATTATATCTAGGAAGATATGGCCCACCTATGATAAAACCCGTACAAACGATCTTCTATGCAGGCCAAGGCAAGACATAGCCAGCATTGTTGCGGCTTGTACCGGACATTGGCTTATAGGAGTTCATGCAGAGAAGTAGGGTATCTCTTACAACACCTTTTGCCGTAGCTGTAGTGACCAAAGAGAAAGTGAAACCATAATCCTCTGCAAATGTCCTGCTTTGGCAAACACTGGAATGAAATGGTTTAGAAAAGCATTCTTTCAAGAATTTGATGAGCTATCTGAGACAAAGATTAGAGACCCAATCTTTTTTCTCAATGCGACAAAATGGCTCTAACATAATCCCTATGAAGCTTCTCTATAAATCTTTCCCTTTCTATCACAGGTCAAACGAGTTTTTGGTATCAAAACGGCGCACTACAGCGCTAATTGGATCTCAATCTAGGTTGCCTTGAGATCGCCATTTCTACCTACCTACCCATGAAGAATGTACGTTGATTTCAGTGTGAGGAAATAGTGAGACAATTCTTTGAATGGAATCAGCCTTAGCATCAAAAAGTCGAAACTCTGTCCAGGTTTGGGCTCCGATAAAGGAAACAATAGTGAATGATGTGCTAATTCACGCAAAGTTTTATCCACACTAAATTAAAGCAGTTGGTACAATGACGGTATTGTGGTAATATATATGGCGAGACCATAGTTTGGGAAGAATAATAGCACCAAGCTTAACCCATGAATATAAAATTCCGTAGGATCGTAATCCTCACTTACTCACTGCCAAAACAGCTGGCCTTTAAGAGACAGTGGAGATGTTCACATGTAAAAATTGATACGAGTACATATAGACAAACTTTTAAGCAAGACAAATCGACAGACGCGATGGAAAGTTATCAGTGTGGGTCGCATCGCACCCTCTTTTTTTAATTTTCTAATTGAATTAGAGAAGATTGCAGTTATTGGTGGACATCTGAAAATGTAATCCCTGAACAGAAGATAGCCGTATCGTCTTCAAACATAGCAATTTTGACTTCCTCTCCAAGAAACTGTAAGTTAGACACGAAGATATTGAAAAGTATGGGACCTAGCACTTAACCTCGAGGTACACCAAATTCAATATTTTGGACAGTGGATGTTTCGTTTTGAACTTTAACTAGGAATTTTCTTCCATTTAAAAAGCTTTGAATTATTTTAATTGTTGGCAACGAAAAATTTAACACATAAAGCTTATGAATCAATCCGTTGTGCCATACTTTGTCAAAAGCTTTAGGAAAATTTTTTAGATACGTGTTTTTCAAAACTTTAAATTTGTTGGATTGTGTTGTAGTTGCTCCTAAATCCGAATTGAAAGTCAGGTAAAATATTGGATTCAGTTAAGTGATTATTGAGTTTTTCTTTTATAATTTTTTCAAATAACTTACTAACAGAACTAAGTAGGCTGATGGGTCTCTAGCTATTAGCATCATCCTTGGGTTTGCCAGGTTAACAATTGGTATAACCAACGTTATTTTCCAGCTTTCAGGAAAGTAAAATATATTGAGACGTATATTAAATAATGCTGTAAGGTATTTTATACCAGAGGGACGAAGGGCTTTTAGAATTTTGTTATTGATGCCGTCCAATCCAACTGATTTCTTGTTTTTTAAGGACTTGGTAAGTTTAAGTACTTTTTAAGGATTCACCAAATAGTTGTCAGGAAAAACAACGTTATCTTTGACTATGGTGATAATAGAGCTTAAAACTGTATTGAATGTATTACTGTTATTAAGGTTAGCAGTAATATTGTGGCTTTTTGCAAAACTTGTTGCTAGGAGATTAGCTTTATCTTTTGGAGCAATGAAAAGCTGATTTTGTGCTTTAAGAGGTGGAACATTAGTACATTTCTTCTTTAGTATTTTAGTAACCTTCAAGAACGGTTAACTAGATTTGTCAAATGAAGATAATAAGCCATTCTATCGGTAGTTTTGGGAACTCTGAAATTTCTTTCGTAATTATTTTGTTAAAATATTTGACATTATCGAGGAAAAAGTCGGAACGATAGCGGAGCCATTAACGTCTTTCAAAGTTTCTCAAACGAATTAAGAGCAATATGTTGTCGGGAAGTTTTTGTTTTTGACTATGGGTTGTTGTAGTTAGCTTAGGGATTGAAACTTCGGAAAACCGGTTAACAAGAGATACAAAATTGTCGCATAGGGATACGACTTGTTGCGAGCTGATGTCAACGTTAGATGCGTAATCATTCATTCTACAGTTAGCATTAATAAAAGATTTAAATAGATTCCAGTTAGCATCAGAGTAATTGTTAATAAATGTGTTCTGCTGAACAGAGTGTACATTGTATACAATAATATTTACGGGAAGGTCGGAACCAAGCCTATTATAAGTAAACGGCCTGGTGCAGTGGTTGGGTATGTTAGTGACGAAAAAGTCTTACCTCGAGATGTGGGGACATAAGTATAGTTAGGTAAAATCTAGGATAAATTTCATTCACTTCGTATAGTAGATTGCCCCAACAATTGGCACGAAGACAATTCCATTGTTGATGGCGACAGTTTAAATCGCCCCAACAATAATTTTGTTGCGAAGTCTAAACACTTTTTGTAAGTTACTTTTTAAGTCACGAATTTTCACAGCGGTTCTATTTCCAACAGGGAAATAGGCTGAAAAAACACTCACTTTGGAATTGTTACCTAAACTTATGTCTACTCCTATTATCTCAATACAGCGTAGGTGTAAGTTAGTATGAACAGTGTGTTTCTTTCTTTTCTTACTTCACAGCTACACCCCCACCATCTACGTCCCTCCTGTCAAGACGATAGCAAATGAAATCTGGACATGAAAATGATTTATCCTCTTTTAACCAAGTCTCTGTGACTAGGGCAATATCAACTTTTTTATTTATAATGAAATTTAAAAATTCAAGTTTTTTTTTGAAAATGCTTCTTGCATTTCATTTCCAAGTAATACTTTTAAGAGAGGAATTCAACATATTAGAACTCTTCAGGAACGTTAACTGGTCACTGTGCTTCCTCGATAGTGACGTGTAATCCAGCGCAGATATGGTTACAAATTTAATTCTTTGTGGAATGAGAAATTTTATCCCGAACAGGGTAAAATCTATCAAACCCAAAGAGAGCTGTAAAGAGGTTATTAGGATCAGAGATGTAAGTTTCCGTTGTTACAAAGCCATAGAAAGACTTGTAACGATCATATTCGTCGAACAAAATTTTTGCATGATCAGAAATTAAGGCAAAAAATACTACAATATCCCAAAGGTAGTAAAAATTTCTAGTCATTTGTAAAAAAAGTACGAAACACTACGTCATCTTCGGTACCAATGACACTTCCTATGTAAGCTCGATTGATAAAACCAATTTTCTTGCAGCACAGTTTGCTGTTAATTCCACGCTACCGGAAAGTGTCATGAGTCCTTCTGTTCTTGAGAGCGTTAATGATTCTATGGGACGAATCTTCTTTCGCACTCGTGCAGTTGCAAGAGTAATGAGAGACCTTGACATACACAAATCCGCTGGCTCGGATAGTATCTCCCCAATAGCTCTGAAGAAGTGTTCTTTATCGCTGGCAAAACCACTGCGTAAACTTTTCCATCTTTCCTACTCTACAGGTCTCTTTCCGAGAGGATGAAAAAAACGCATTTGTCCAGCCTGTCCCTAAAAAAGGCGAATCCTCCTCTCCCTCTAATTATCGTCCAATAGCACTCACGCCCCTTCTTTCCAAGGTCATGGAAACGCTGATTAATTATCAGCTCAAGAAATATCTCGAAGAACGGAAGCTTCTTAATGACAAACAGTATGGTTTTCGTAGAAACTGGTGATCTCATGGTTCATCTAACCGACCAGTGGAACAAATCTTTACATCGTTTTGGAGAAAGTAAGTTTATTGCACTTGATATTTCAGAAGAATTTGATAGAGTTTAGCACCAAGCTCTCTTATCGAAAATTCGTGCTTTTGGTATTGATGAATCTCTTCTTCGTTGGATTAGAAATTACCTTTCTAACCGTTCCATACAAGTTGTATTGGATGGTTACAAGTCTGAAATTCATGAAATAAACGCTGGTGTTCTCCAAGGCTCCGTTTTATCTCCGACACTCTTTCTTATATTCCTAAATGATCTTATGTTTGCCACTTCTAACCCATTAACCTGTTTTGCTGACGACAGTACCCTCAGCTTCTCATACTCGTTTATAGATTCACATCCTTGTCCTTCGGATGTGGAACTTCAACGGCAGCGTATGATAAGCTCATTAAATTCAGGGAAAAGGAATAACATAAATTTAAAATCCGTGTACTAAACATAGTTTGGTTAACTTGGTAGACTCTTATTTCACACCAATTTGTATGCTTTTAAACAAAATTAAACCTTTTGATGTGCTGAGCTTGTAAAAGCCTAAAACCGTATATATTTTGCAAACGTAGTTACTTTAAATTTTCCTGAAAATAAAAGTTGTTTCCCATTACCCTTGCTTTGTGAAAACGTTATCAAGTGAATTCTCACCTGTGGGCTCCTTTTGTGTGAAGAATTTAGTTTTTTTTTAAACCTTGATGCATGGTAATTAGGCGCTATACCATGCCTATACCTATAGCCCAGCTTTAATATTTTGTTAATGAATCATAACCATAATTAAATAAATAGTTATACCAAAAGGTAGGTATAGTTATATAATGTTATGATTTAAACCACCACTATTTTATCAAAGTATAATCACGGGTTAGCTATGTACATTAAAAATTCCTGAAAGATCCTCTTCGTGTTTTCAGAACGGAAGTTTCTTTAGCAAGTTTTATTTCTCTCTCTAAATTTTATTCTCTCAATAAATTAAGTTATGCTGAATCAGCTTCGGCATCGTCGGTCGTCGTCGTGATGTTGTGGCATTCGAAACGTTAGTGCCACCCCATTACTCGCGTCGTCGACATTATTCATATACCTATCCCTAACCCAACCCATGAGCTTGTCCTACACACTTTACGTACCCTGCGGATACCTATATAGGTATCAACCTAAACTTGAGCAGAAGACGAAAGGATTTTAATCTTTTCTGTTTAAGTAACGTATACAGCATATAACTATAGCTACAAGTATCTTTTGATATATACATAAATGCATCTTTATAGCTCCCCAACTTGTGGATTTATTAAAGCAATATAATTTGTTTTTTATTTCCGGTTTCATTTTTGTTATGCTTGAAGCAACAACGACATTTTTAAGGAAAAAAGTCACAATTGTGCGGGCGACGACGCGACGCGGACGCAACGGTCGGAAAATGCGAAGTTCCTTTGCAATTTCACTATCACCATCATCATCATCGTTATCATCATTTTACAAGAAAGTCTTTCATCATCTCATGACCCGTTCCACTACATTAATATTTAATTTTTGGCAAAAGGCCTTAGGAATTATTGCACACAGCGCAGCACAATATTCTCCCTTAGTATACATACCTAGGTACCTCCTACTACAATATCTTTACCTTCTTTATTCTATACTTAAAAGCCCTATTAAAAGAACCCTGCTTTAAATTAAAATACCGCCTTTTATGAAATTGTTAAGGAAACACTAAAGTTTAATTTAACTATCATTTACATTTTAACTCTCTTTTTGGTCCTTGATGGATTGAAACAATTACACACTTTTAGCCCTGACTTCAATTGGAAAAGCTTAAATTTACAAATTGAAATTACCATTTAAATAGATTATCTCATTAACATTGGTCGTTTTCTTTGGTGAAGTTGTTGTTGTTTTTGTTGTTGTTGTTGCATAAAAATGATATCGGTGCGAATGTTGTTTAACTTTTTTTTTATTTTATTCTCTTAATGAAAGGGTTATTCGTTTTATTTACATTTTAACATTAAACCGCACTTTTTTCAGGTCTTTACTGTATTTTCAAGAGTTAAAGCTTCTTTCACCGTATGCGTGTTGTATGGTTAATCAAATTAAAACGAAGCAACACAAAAAAAAAATAAATAAAATAAAAACAATCGTAAACAGATTTAATTTTTTATTGCGTAATATAAGTTAAATTGAGGGGAATAACAAATTTTATAAAGGTGTTTGGAGCAATATAGGAGTTTAAGAGCCAGAAATAAACTGTCTCGAAGGTGAAATTACAATTGAGATTTTAAATTTGTATTGATGTTGGTTTTTCTTCTGATTCGAGTTCTCCAAATAAGAACTTCAATAAAAAGTAAAACATCGGCGAGATGTCTAGAAAATTTCATTAATAATTAAAAACAGATCTGTTTTGTTATGTATATTAGTACATAAATATTTAAGTAAAACTTAGAAATGAAATTTCGACGGGACTTGTTCCTTAATACCTATCGATTCCCTTTTAATTACTTTTGCAATTATTAAAACTTAATTCAAAAATTATATCAATTTTGCAGTAACAGTTCTCTACTTTAAATAATGAAACTGGTGGGAAAATTTAAATAGTGGAACAAGTTAGTTTAAATCAAAACCTTGTGCGTCATTCAAAAACAGCTAAAAATATTGCTTTTGGAGCCCGATGTTCAAACGGTAGACATGTGCATTCAAGAGGACACAAGCGTCCACAGGTTTTTCTCAAAACCCAGCTCTGTCTATCAACTCCTACTCTCACCTCCCCAAGGTGAACGTCGGGTGTCTAGTACCTCAACTGGAGATTGGGTTCCAACCCCAGTGGAAAGTTGTTAGGGGCAGCAATCGAGAGAGTGGAGAAGAGAGGCGTTTCCATTAAAGTACCTCTTCTTATCCAGACGGCAGAAGAAGAATTCCCGAGATGGAATCAACGGTGGCGTCTACAGTTCCAGTAAGGTTGAACTACTTATAGGGCTTTTTCGACACATTCGGAGCCCTAGCCTATTAGATGCGGTTTCATCCGGGTCCAGATCCTTGGAGTTATACTTAGGATCTGGCCCTTCAGGTTGGGAGTTGTGCCGTCGGATTGACTTCGTGGCCACGTAAAAGCTTTCATAGTTGCGAGGTAACAACAAGCCTCGGATACGGATTAATCTACTGTTGAGAACCAACGCAAACGAATAAAGAACAACGAACTTCGGATATACACGTGGAATGTTAGATCCCTTAACTGGACACGTGCGGCCGAAGAATTAGTGGAGGCAATAGACTGCTATAAAGCCGATATCACCGCCATCCAGGAAATACGATGGGATGGGCCGGGCAAAAAGAGGGTGAAAAACTGTGATATGTACTATGGTGACTGCTACCACGAAAACCAACAGTGCTTATTTGGAAGCGGCTTCGTCATTGGAGCCAGATTTTGGCAAGAAGTCTTGAGCTATAGGTGCATCAATGAGCGCCTCATGACCATACGCATCAAGGCTAAATTCAGCAACATTAGCCTGATATGCGCGCACGCCCGCACAGAAGAGAAAGACGACAACACCAAAGATATGTTCTTCGAGCTCCTAGATAAAACATATGAGCAGTGTCCTAGCTATGATATTAAAATAGTCCTGAGCGATTTTAATGCCAAGCTAGGAAGGGAAGACATCTTTGGTGGAAGAACAGCCTGCACGACAACACTTCCGACAAGGGTTTCATCCTCATAGATTTTGCTGTGGGGCGAAACGGCATGGTAGCCAGTATGCATTTTCCATACTTCAACGTCCACAAAGGAACTTGGACTACTCCAGATCAATCTACCGTCAACCAGATTGACCATATTGCGATCGATGCCAGACACGCTTCTAGCATCATTGATGTACGAACTTTCCGAGGAGCTTACATCGACTCAGACCACTGGGAGAAGGTAGGTACAACGTCGAAAGGCTACAATCTTCAGAGACCGCCAAATCCTTTTCGGGCCGAGTTACAAGTAACCTCTCTCGAAGTTCTCTGCCGCCAACTCAATGTATCGAAAACCAGTGGCAACATTGTCAAGATGCAATCAGAGAAGCCACCTCTGATATGCTGTTTTTCAAAGACCCATCAACAAGGAACCCCTGGCTTGATGAGGAATGTCGGCAGGGAAATGCAGCCAAACAACAGGCACGTAAAGTGGTGCCGAGAGCTGCTTATGAGCTCTATGAGCTGATGAGGCGATAGGAACGCCTTCTTCTCAGAAGGAAAAAGAGAGGGAATGAGAAGCGTGGAGTTGCAGATGTTGAGAGGTTTTAAAGCAGGAATGAAGTTCGAAAGTTTTATGAACAGGTGAAACGAAATTCATAGGTACATAAACCTAGAACCGAAGGCTGCAAAGACGAGAGTGGAAACATTATAGTGGACCCGCAGTCAATGCTGAGGATATGGAAGCACGACTTCTGCAGACTGTATAACGGTGACGACGAACTGAACTCTACTGTCAAGCAGGATGATACATTCAACATAGACGACAATCCCGTCCTCCCAACTTAGACGAAGTAAAGATTGCCTTATCTTAGCTTAATTCTAATAAAGCCGCTGGAGCAGCTGGCTTAAATGACGAGCTCTTTAAAGTAGATGGAGATAAGTTGGTTAGGAGCATGCACCAACTTTTCCGATATATATGATTGGAAGAAAGCATGCCCGATGAATGGAACCACAGTATTGTTTGCCTGATCCTGAAAAAAAGAGACCCTCTTAACTGCACCAACTATAGAGGAATAAGTCTACTTAACATCGCCTATAAAATCTTTTCTGCCGTAATATTTTAACGTCTAAAGCCATTCGTCAACAACCTGATAGGTCCTTATCAGTGTGGTTTTAGACCAGGAAAGTCCACAGTTGATCAAATATTCACATTACGGCAGATCCAGGAAAAAACCCAAGAACACCAAATCGACACCAACCATCTCTTTATCGATCTCAAGGCCGCATATGACAGCATCTGCAGGGACGAGCTGTATAGAGCCATGTCTAGTTTTGGCATCCCTGCCAAACTCATCCGTTTGTGCAGGATGACCATGGAGAATTCACGCTGCTCCATAAAGTTTGGAAACAACTTAACAGAACCTTTCGATGTCAAAAAGGTTTTAGACAAGGTGATACGCTGTGATGTGATTTTTTTTAACATCGTGCTTGAAAGAATAGTGCAGAGCTCACACGTCAACACTAGAGGCACTATCTTTCAAAAATCTTTCCAATTACTAGCATATGCTAATGACATTGACATAATTGGAATAACTCAGCGTGTTGTCAATGGGGCTTTTGTGAGTATTGATGCGGATACGGCAAAAATAGTTTTAACGGTTAATGAGGGCAAAACAAACAAAACGTCATCATCGACTGACTTAACTTTGAGGTAGTCAAGGACCTTGCCTCCGCTGTAAACACAGAAAACAGTACTAGCGCTGAGATCAAACGCAGAATAACTCTTGCTAAACGCTGTTTCTTTGGACTCAGAAAGGAATAGACTCTATATTAAGCTTTGAAAAATCTTGAATGTTAGTCTTCATGGTTTTGATAAAAAAACGTTTTACAATTAATTGTTTATGATGATTTATTTCCTGAAATCAAGTCACATTGTTCAATATAATTTATTTATTTTTTCAGAATTGTTTCGAAAAATTGACGAAAAAATTTGGTTTAAGCGAAAAATTTGTTAAGAAGTATCGGTACTTATATGTACATACATGCGTCAGACTTTATTTTAAGCTTATGTGATACAATTCAATAACTTATGAGGTTTTTGACGAAAAACAAATAAATACTAAAAAATCATAGACGGACTTTTGTAGATAGCAGTTATAAAACTACGTCATGAACTAACATAGCTTCAAAAAGCGTTATTGTAGAGTGATCACATATTTTACATAGCCAAAAATGATGCTTAGTGATAGATTTTCTCCGATCATGCAAACAGTTTTTTACATTTTCAAAGCTTTATTTCGTCCAAAACTAGTTTAATTCTCATAATTGGACTAACTAATAACGTGTTTAAGTATTTTAGATAGAATTGAAAAGAGAGCTATTAAAACGATAGGAAATCGTTCTCTTACTGAGACATTTTCTTCTTTTGAACACCACCGCAAAGTCTCATGCCTATCATTTTTCTATCGTTATTTGTATTAACAGTGCTGTAGTGAAATAGCTTTCCTCCTCTCAAACAATTCAAAAGTTATACCCATACTTCTTCTTCAGTTCAATTTTGAACGCACTGTTAAGCACAAGGATTCTTTTTTAAGCCGCACTACACGAATGTGGAATGCTTTACCAGGCTTAATATTTAAAACTCATTACAATGTGCGCATACATTCAAAACCAATGTACAATTCTTTCCTTATTGCCTAATTGCTAGCACTTTAATTAATCATTATAAGGGTATTTATTGACAACCCCTTTAGTAATACAAAGTTTTTTTTCGAATTTAAAAAGGTTATGCCTTAAAAAAAGTGAAGTAATGTAGTCAAATTCTAACTATGGCCATCAAAACCAAAAGAAATAAAAACCTTGTTTTTTGGTTAATCGTGAAACATGTGAAATTCGACACATTTTCCCAAAAAAGTTAACTCGGTTTTAATAACCAAAACTGACCTGAACTTAATTTCATAGGTTAAAGCATTGACAGCTTCAACTAGCTATGCATTTGAAATGAAAGTTACAAACAAAAAGTTCTTAAACACAAATACACAACTCATCACTATTATGAAATTTAAAATGACTTCGTTTTTAAATATCTGTCTGAAATACAGCATGAAGCAGAATTTTAAATCAATTCTTTACAATTTAAGCATGAGTATATTTTTTTCCGTTTTTTGGGAAAGTTTAAAATCCCATGTTATCCATACTAAAAATTCTCCGATCGTACACTATTTTTGGTAGTAAACAAAACTTATCCTTTTTTGGAATTTTATCCTCCATATTTTTTAATTCAATTCAGTTTTACGCTTGGCACCTTTGTTTAAATTTCCTCTTCAATTTGAAGGAAGCTGGAAATATACCTCATAGGTATGTAGATATTCCAAAAAGATATGGAAATAGAGGAAAATCAACAACACACCGTAAAACCAAAAAAAAAAAACAACTTACGGAAATGGTTTTGTTATTGTTTTCTAGAGCATGAAACGCTTTCGCAAGTTAAGGAAATGTTCACAGGTATATACGAGTATAACCTTACTTTGCCGCACATCGCATCTACGAATAAGTTAAATTGAAGACAAGCTAAAGGTAAACACTCTTTGATGAGAGAAAAGTGGTTAAATTAAAGCAATTTTATGTTTGAACAAGTCGGACGAACTTGTTGGTTTAGTAAAAATCAAATTTAGAAATTTAAATCCAAGTATTTGCAAAATGACATAAATTTGTATTCAAGTGGTTTTCATTTACGTATGTATATCTTAAACAAAATTGATTGATGGATAGCGTCATTTAGTTTCATAATTACACTAATAACTTTCCAATGGTTCGAGTGGTGTATCTATCTAATATTTTTGTAAATAATGTCAATAATGTCCTTTTTAAATAATATCAACTTATATTTTAAATGTTTTTCGGTTATTAGGAATATTATTTATCATGAATTTTATTCGAACAACAATTTTAAACAGTTTTTAGACATAGTCAAAGGTATGGTAGGGATTTACAAATCCAATACCTTACCATAGCCATAAAATTAAATTTAAAGTAAGTATGAGTATGCGAGTATTAGGAAGCTACTAACAACCAATAAAATTACAAAGGACCTTGAGTGAATGTAGTGGCTGGTGTAAAGCTTGACATTTGGCAGCTTTGATTCAAATGTCATGCCGATATGTCGGCAACAGACCTGCAGTGATATCATGTTTTTGTGTCCTAAGTATAAGTGTGTGTAAGATATATTCTACGTATTTACATACATACATATTGTCCTTTGACTGAAAAGCTAAAAGGGTTTCAAGGTGGAATTAATTAGAGAGCAAATAATTTTTCTTCTACTCACAAGGTTTTCTTTGTGGAATAATTATTATGCAGTCAAAATATCCTTCCATATTAGTTGAAGAGAAAAATATTTCAAAAGCAATACCACGATTTTTTTGAATAGCAAGCTATCAAACAGCTGTCATATTTCAAAAATTTAAAACTACTCCATCAAAAGAATTGTTAAGATTTTGTATAATTCACTACACAATTTAACAGGCTTCTTTTAACATTAAGTATAACAACAAAATAAACAAAATAGGCTTACTGCATTATTTTATGTATGAAGTTTAATTAAAACTATTAAACGTCTTTATCAGATCAAAAAAATATAAAATTTATTTCATACATTATTTCAATATCTAAGAATTTATTGATCCAATTAAACTTAGTAAAAATAATTATCATTAGATTCTTAATCTTGCAGTTTTTAAATAAATCCTTATTGAGTTTCATTATAAATTTATATTAATATCGTTAACCTTGAACTCAAGTCTTATACTAAATAGAGACTTGAGATAATTTTAGACATTTTACACTTGATTTGAACTTCCTAATAATAATATATCTATTTATAAACAAAAATTAAAGTTTATTTTTAGAACAAGTCTTATATGATATTCACTTGAAGAACTTTGATCCTGGAATATTATAACAAGTTAGTTGGGAATACTGTTAGACTACGAATAATTATATGTTGCAAAATTGAGAAAGTTAAACAAAATTTTAAATTCTAGGAATTTCAGGATTGTACTTCAGGATTCTAAGATGTGAATGTCAATTCGAACAATTGCCCAAAGATAGCTTTAATTATAGATTCTAAGAAATAGGGTTTAAATCTGTATAAGAATATTAAATATGTATTACCTGCTCATTTAAAAAACTTTAATCATAACAAATTCATTGTTAAAATTACTATACACAAAAATGGAAACTGTGGCGTATGGGAAATATTTTTTTTTTAATTTTTCTCTGCTCAAGTTGAGAACGATTCTTTTACTTTTTTTACAGGAAAAAACTGATGAAATTTGTAACCCTCCTCTAACTTAAAAACAAACAGAATAAATATAGATTTTTACATAAAATGGTGGAATTCAAATCAGTCTTAATAAAAAGGAAAAAATAACAAAGCGTCTTGTCCTGTTAGAATCATAGTTGATGAGTTCTATAAATGTGCCACTGTGGAATTAAAATACATCTTAAGTTTGTTTAAAAGAAGGAGACAATTCCTGAAAACGTTAGATGCTCAAAAGGTCCAACTTTAATAAAGGCCACCGGAACCACCCAGAAAACTGTAAAGGTATTACTGTGTTGAACTAATTGAGAAAATTGTTCTTACAATTATTTAACTACTTCCGTTCAAACCTTTCAACTATTGATAGAATTTTTGTCTTAAGTATTGTAATCAGATGTTTTATTGATAATAATAAAGGTGTTAATATTTTTTTTGATGACCTGAACGCTCCATTTGACACAGTCAATATGCAATCATTGATCTGCAAGCTTTTAGTAGTAAGTTTATCAACCAAATTTTTACAATACTATGAGAAGATGCTTTAAAATAATATTGCATTTGTCCAAGGTGGCTAAAAGAAATATAGAGATGCCTTCTTCAAGGCTGTGTTTTAAGTCCTTTGTTGTTTAACTTGTTTACTTATGATGTTGGAAATCACATCCCAGGTGGTATTATGATAGGTAATGTTGATATTAAGGTTCTCCTTTACTGAGACGATCTCGTTGTTATGTCAGATAAGATAACCCATTTACTCTACAGCTTCAATTCAATAAGTTACAAAAGTGCCGTGATAGTGATTATCTTTAAATAAATAGCTCGAAGTCTAAAGTTATGGTTTTGAGGTCATACATCAGATCTATAAGTTATTGTCACAACTGAACTCTTGTCAACGATACTATCGAAGTTGTGGATGAACATGAACAACTGCGTCTCCTTATATAATGAAATATACAATTACGAGCATTTTAAGGATACCTTAAGGCAAGATTGTGATAAAATTATCAAGGTAATAAGTAGATTAGACTTAAACTTAATGTTAATATATGGAAAAAAAACCCTTTTCAACATTTTAACGAAATATTACATAAGGGAAAAAAACTATGATAACATTAATAGCACAAAGAAGGACCCGTAAGTCCGGCAATTTACAAGCTCTTCTCCAGAACACTTGTCAGGACCATCAGGAAAAACTTAATGAACAATCAGCCAAGAGAACAAGCTTGATTTAGAGAAGAACACTTTAGACAATGAATCAGTTTATTTAAAAATGCAATGCCAAAAAAAGAGAAAATATATAAACATCGAATTGAAATAGTTTTTTTTATAATATTGTAATCTAAGAACATATAACTTCTCACGGGTAATTTAAGAGTTAATCAGAAACTTTCATTTATAATTTGGGAGTGGTATTTTCAAGCCGTTTAAACGTTGCTGACTAGAATCAATCAGCTAGTGTCACAGTTTAATATATTTTTCATATCATCCATAGTTAGACTGATTTTATTCCAGTGGTCACGTCTATAAGCATTTAAAACAGGTCAGTTTCCAATAAAATGTATTAAGTCCTCTACTGCGTGTCGATTTAACAGTGTACATTCAGTGGATCGGTCGCTGCGATGGGGCATATAGTTAAGGTGCAAAAGCTCTCCTCTTGCTTTAAAGATTGTTGAAATAGTATCTATACAGTTGTTGTCGTGAAAATAATTGATTCATAGGTTGTGATCCAGCACTCGACATAGGTTCCTGGATTCACTTTGTCTTGCTCGTTCATGGAAATGTTCAAATTTTGTTTTCTTAATAGTTTTCCACAGGACATTCAAGGTTTCTTTCCATCTTTCGCTTTACCGCTGTCCAGATTTAGGTTATGTTCCAAGCATAATCTTGACCACTCGCCAAAGAACTGGGACTTGCGTTGCACGATATAGTAGGCCACTATTTTAGGAAGTCTTTGCGGGGAGTATTCCATGATTTTTCTTATGTAGCTGATTTGAAGTTATAGAGTGTACAAGAAGAGAGGAGGAAGTCCAGTCCCTAAATGAAGCATGTACGTTGGAATGCTTTCTGGGAGACGGACAATTTTCGTTAAGAAGTATCTTAAGAGTATTTCAACGTCATCGTATTGAACAACTCTCCAGACCTGCGCGGCATAGCACATTTTTGATCTTACTACCGTCTCAAAAAGTTTGTCTTTCACACTTGTTGCGACGTTCTTTTTACCAATGAGCCCTTTCCAGTTGCAGTTAATGGCTATTTTAGCATCATGTAACTTGACTCCGAAGTGTTTCTCAAGAGAGAATTCGGGAGTCAAGATTACTCCTAGATACTTGTACTCTTTGACTTTTTCAAGTTCCTTACCTTCCCAGGTCCATTTCTCATCCCTAGCGTATTCTCCAGTGTTTCTGAAAACCATAATTTTGGATTTGTCGGTGTTAACCTTTAGATTCCATTTACAGCAGTATTTACCGTTTCTGTCAGTAGGACAATGTTATCTGCATACATTAGACATTTGATGCTTATTCCATTGAAATCAATCCCTCCTGGGAGAGAGGTAGTGATGTCATCAAGAAATATCGAAAAAAGCAAAGGACTCAGTAAACACCCTTGTTTGACGCCAATTTTTGTATCAAACCAGGAAGACAATTGTTTCCCATCCCGAACTGCCGCTTGGTTTTGCTCGTACATACTTTGCAACACTTTAAGGATCTTCGTTGAAACTCCTACATTGCTTAGTTTAAGGAATAAAGAATTTCTGTCTATGGAATCAAAAGTAGCCTTAAAATCCACGAAAAAAGCATATAGCTTCTTTCCGTTATCAAGGTATGTCTTGAGCGTGAAGATGTTATCCACAGTGGAATATTCCTTGCGAAAGCCTGCTTGAAACTCACCAAGAAGTCCATTGTCCGTTATTCATTTCGTTAAGCGATTGAGAAGTACATCAGAGAAGATTTTCGTTACAGTGTTCAAGAAAGATATTCCTCTGTAGTTACTCGCCTTTTCTGCACTTTCCTTTTTAAAAATTGGGAAGATAATGCTTTTCCTGAAGTTTTCTTCCACCACACATTCATCGAAAATATGATTAAAACATCCAGTAAGGTATTTTTGGAATATATTCGTGGAGTACTTATAAAACTCGTAGGGTATACGGTCTATTCCTGGAGCCTTATTCAGCTTGCAGGCGTCAAGTGCATTTTGTACCTCTAAAAGTGTGATAGGCGCATCTAGTTCCACAATTTCTTTGTAAGGAAGGGCAAATAAGTGATGATTTATGTTACCAGGAGAGTTAAAACAGTTTTTAAAGTATTCTGTTAACACTTCAGCGTTTACTTAATTGCTATTTAATCTTTTGGCTAGCTTCCAAAAGTCACGACTGTCATTTAACTCTTGCGTGAGATTTTGCCAGTATTGCCTTTGTTTTTCCTTGCAGATACTTTTATGTTCACTATTTTCTTTTTCTTAAGCTAATTTGGTAGCAGAGGTTGGTATTTTTTTTGCCAAACTTAGGTAAGAAAAGGATTTTTTTCAGCGCATTAAAGCAATCTGCTCATACCAGAGCTGTTTTTTGGTTGATCGTCTTCATTCATCAGCTTGAAAAGGTTTCGCGGCAACAGCTATACAAGACGTCAAGGTATCTATTCCTTGGCTGGTTTGCGATTCGGAGAGGTCAATTGTATCAAGAGCTCGGTCTAGTTCTGTTTGGTATCGCTGTGCAAATGTTTCATTCCACATTAATTTGGGGGGTAACTGTCTTTCTGGCTCGGTATTCATGTTTTCAGTGCTAAGTTTGACCGTTACTAATTGTGGAAGATTATCGGAGTATGGATATTCGCCTATCTCAAGATCAGGCATGCATTTTAACCATTCATCTCTTACTAGGCAGTAGTCTATCGTTGAAGCAACATTGCCTCTGAAAAAAGTAAGAGAGCCATCTTTGTAGCTCTTTGCTCGACCATTGAGAAGTGACAGGCTGATTGACTCACACATTTCAATGAAATTCCTGCCATTCAATGAAATTCCTGCCATTGCTATCGATTGTTTTGTCTTTTATTTTCCTGGGGGTGTAAGCAGTTTCACTAGTGAAATATGGATTTAACAGCCACAGTTGTGTGCCACCGACCCTAGCATTACAATCTAAAACAAGCATTACATTTTGTTGTTTAAATTCCAAGAAGAAGTTGTACAGGGAACAGAAATCTTGCTGCCAAACGTTGCAATTAATATAAACTGGAAAGGTGAAGAATGATTGTCCGGTTTTTATGAGCTGTCACCAATTAAATGTCTTAGAAATGTCTCAATTGCGTCATCATCTTCACATGTTAGGTTGTTCTTCGCATTCAGATTAAACATGTGATTGTTTATCGTAATTTTTTCTCTTCGAATTTGTGTTTCAATTTTATTATTCTTGGCCAGAACTTCATTTCGGATATTTACTAATCGCCACCTTTTCTCGCGCGCTGCTGCTGGGTAGTCCCTATGTAGAGAGATGCTCTCGTTGCGAAGCTTGGACGTCGGAGCAAAAGATGTGATAACGATGGTGTCCGCATAGTATTTAATTTTTATTTCAACAAAAAAGTTGAATCATCTGACTTCAGCAAATCTGGGCAGATACTTTTTGATTTTTCTGTCGCTATTTGGCCTTTCACAACAGGGAGGTGCAAGATAATGTTTTTTTCAATTGCTTTCTAAGCTAAACAGTTGCTCGAGATCAGAGCATTTCAACTCCATTTGATGCAGCTTGTCTTAAAGAGCTGCGTTATTTTGCTTCAGGTTATGGATTTCGGCACATATTCCGTCTAGGTCTGCCTTTGTGCAGACATTTTTAAGCTTCTCATCAAGAAGCGAGGAAAAATCGTTGAGCGACATGTTAACGCCGGCAATATTCTCTTTTGGTGGCATTTTTTGTGGTGGATATAATGGGGATGTAGATGATAATTTTCTTTTTGGGGTAGCACTATTATCACTTGAGCTAGATTTCACCGTTGTTCTTTGCATATCTACTTTGTGCTCTTGGTTTTATTTAGTGTTGGTGATCTCGGCATGAAAGATAAAGTGAATTGTGACTCACCTCGGGAGTTTAATTGAATAATTGTTCACATTGCGATGATTTTAACTTTTGTTTTTTGTTTTTATTTTACTTTAAAGGTCTTTTATAAGGTATTAAAATAAAGTCCATGGATCATATGTTTTTCATTAATTAAATGGTAAAAAGTAGTTTAATTTATATAAATTTTCTTTTTCAAGTCATCTTGTTTAAAATTTAGTATTCATTCATTTCATGTGAACCAATTGTAAAACTGAAGCTTGTACTACCTTAAAAGATATTGTATCTTACTGTGCAAGACTAAATAATATGTAATAAATACAAATATGAGACAATAAAACTTTATAATATCAATCATGTGACAACAATTATTTTAGAGATGAGTCTCTAGTCTCAGAAATGAGGTTGATTTTAAATTCAGAACTGAAATACGAGAATGTAATTATAGACTGCAATGATCTGATTTAAATCCTGTTTGTTCGCATTATTTTTGTCCAAAATAAAAGTCAAGCATAAAAATGTTTCTTTAATTTGTATATACAACAAATGTTTCAAAATTTTAAGCTATCTTCTCGATATCGTATAACCTTTTAGCTCAAAACATCATAATACCAAACACACAAATATTAGATTTCTTAGAACGAATTTGTACTTCAACTACTTCATTGTTAGAATACTTATTGTAAAGTATAAGGGGTTGAGGAATGTAAAAAAAATTAACTAAAAACAACAATTTTCTAATCAAGCGTATTTGTAATCAATAATTTTGAACGTTTCTCATTTATGCACCTTTAGTATTTTATCCTTTTTTTAAATAAATTCTAAATTTTATTTTAAATCAACTACATTTTAATGCTTCTTATTCAATTTAAACTGCCTCGCTGAGGGATTTTCACTTCCTTATTTTTCAGTCATGATTTTTTGATGTCCTTAAAAACAAATGTTAATTTTAAGATTGTCGTTATACAAAACAAAATATTATAATATTGCAATATTTTGTTTTATTCAAAAAAAAAAAAAAAACAAAACAAAAACATAATAGTTAATGTTCCTTTTATCACGTAATGTCTATTATATAGAACATCTGTCCGATTATATCCTGAAAAGTAGTCAAAGGATATTTAAGAAATTCTAAAAAAAAAACAACTTACTGTATTATAATAAAGGGTAATCATCATCGAGAGGAGACGATGATGATGAGATTCTTATAAAGCAAAAATGTTGGTATAGAAACGAACAAAAATTACAAAAAAAGGTAAAGAAAAAAGGAAGAAGGACTCTTAGTCAATTTATTCCACCTGTGTACATATTATACGTATATACTAAATGATGCTATAGACATACATAAGAACATCATAGTCTATTGAGACCTTTAAAGATTTACATTATATCTATCTAACAAAGCCAACCAAATGAACTAGAATGAATATTTACAACACTTAAAGTGTTTGCTTTAAAACAACTTTTTTTCTCTTTTGAGGACGAGGGACGGTATGAGGATGTCGAAGAGTTTCAATGATGATGTAAATTCCAACAACTACAACAAAAAATAACTACAGTAAAAAAAAAGGGTCCTTCATATTAAATCTTGTGTATTTTGTATCTTCTTTGCATTAAGTTGAATATAAATTGGGTACCTTTCTGAGTCTACCTACACGTTGCCCGACCTACTTAGTCTCTTCATTTGAATAATAAACGTAGAGCGTTTATTGGAATAAGGCTTTTGATTAAAATAGAATGATGAAAAAATGAGACATAATAAAGTTTTGAAGGTCACAAACTAAAGTGAAAAAAATAAAGCTTGATGTAAGATATAATAATATATTAAATTTACATCAATACTTTTCAAGGTAGGCTGAGGACAAAATAATAACAATATAGGGAGTCCTTTTTTTTGCAGTAGAAAATATATAGAGCAAACAAAAATTCTGTTTTAATAACATTTTGAATTTCTCTGCATATTATTAATTGTTACTTTAGACGACGGACATCGGTAGAGAATTGAAATTACATATCTTCTCAAGTCATGAAAAATCTTGGCCTCGTCTCTTCAAAATAATACTATTTAATAAGCCTTCAGAGACAAGGCTGAAACGAGACTTACAGTTTTGTCAGTTTGTTTTGGTTTATATTTTACTTTTTTATTTTGAATAAAAGAAAATACGTTTTGCTTTTTTTTTTAGTGCTTTTTTGTGTTGTTTGAAAAATCAACAAACTGGTCGACAAGGATTTGTGACTGTCAATTAAATTGCAATATATTGTGTGGCCATAATTTAACTCTGACTTCAATATTACTGTATCATGTCAGGTTTTTATTTCATTCAAAAATTATTATAAGCTTAAACAAATCATGTAAAGTTGTTTCTTAAACTCAATACAGTAGACGCTCGATATAGTGAAGTAATAAAAACCAGCCATGTTCACTATTTCGAGATTGTTCACTATTTCGAGCGGGAGGCTAGAAACGCTTTCCAAAGTTGAATTTGATCAAAAATGCACATTTTGTTCAGTGTGAAGGTAATTATATTTATTTAATCAATAAACAAACATTTTAATCAAGAAACAGCAAAACAAAAACAGTAACAATTCATAATATATACTTTTATAAAATAACATAAAACAAAAACATTTTAACTCATAAAAAACAAAAAAAGAATAATATTGGAAAGTAGTTTGTCACTTTTGTCTGACTTTTTCTTAAATTTAAATTAATTTGAATGGCTTTTTCTTGTAATCGTTTCATGACCATAATATCAGAAAAGTCTGTATTATTATGTCCCGCCCACTCAATTATCTTGTCAAAGAGAATGACAGCATCCTTTGAAGAAACGGAACATGTTGGTCGCTCCATTACCAACTGCACATCTTCTTCTTCGTTTTCGGCTTCTTCAATATCCGACAAGACTTTATCTTCGTTCCAATCGCATATGTCACCAGGTGTATGCGTTATGCCTTCGTTTAGATGATTGAGTAGATTAATCACCTCTTCAGAAATTTTTTTGATGTCCTGTTGCCTAAGAACACTAAGGGGTATATCATCTTCCTCATCAAAACGTTCGTTGGATTCAAAAATATTTTTCCAACACTTTGCAATGACCGCACCATCCAAGCTATCCCAAGCCGATCGTGATTTCTTTTACCGCTTCGCAAATATTTTCTAAAGCAACATAAGAAAATTTAACGTTATGTATATTTCTTGCATCTTTATCATTTCACTACCTACCTTTTTCAGCTGCAATAATTGACAATAACAAGCTTTTTCTATAAAAAAGTTTTGTCAGTCGGATTACGTTTTGGTCCATCGGTTGAATGAGTGGAGTTACATTTGGTGGCATATATGTAGATGACTGTTATGCAGCAATCTGATGTTTGCAGCTGATTTTCCGGAGGGTGACTAGGAGCGTTATCCAAAATAAGAAGAGCTTTAAGTGGCAAATCATTATTTTTAAGAAAGTTTTGAACTTCTGGAACAAATAAATTATGAAACCAGTCTTTAAATATTGCTCCTGTCATCCAAGCTGATTTGGAGTGTCGGTAATGTACGGGCAAGCACACATTTCTAAATGGGCGAGGATTTTTGGCTTTTCCAATTTCAAGAGGTTTTACTTTATGGCGACCTGAAGCATTGGTGCAAGCCATGAAAGTAATTCTTTGTTTTTCGGCTTTTCTCCCTTGAGCAGTCTTCTCAGCCCACGAAACATATGTTTTTCCAGGAAGAAGCTTCCAATATAAACCTGACTCATCAGCGTTATATATTTGATCTGGCTTGAGATCCATACTCTTTATTTTTTCTTGAAGAACTCGTTTAAAAGGGCAGACCAGTTCTGGTTGAGAAGATAGCTTCTCTCCGGATATTTTCAGATATCGAACTCCATACCTTTTTTTAAATTTTTGTAGCCAACCATCGCTTGTAACAAAACCATATCTGTTGCCATTTATTTTGTCCAGTATGGAAATAGCTTTTTGTTTCAATATCAGTCCACTCACAGGCAGATTCTTTCTACGTTGCTCCAAGAACCATTTATACAGCCTTTTTTCTACATCTGGAAGTTCGGATGTCCTCAAAGTTTTTCTTTTTCCAGGGCCACAATAAGTCTGAGTCGCCGTACCTGTTATATTGTCCTTCTTTTTATATATCGAACTTACGGTAGATCTGGCTATTCCATATTTTTTGGCCAAAAACGTTGCCGAAGTACCTGTTAAAAATGTGAATTAACCACTTACCATTTATTTTTTAAGTTAAGAAATGTATAATACCTGCTGACAGCTTCTTTAATACCTCAGTTTTTTCAAGCAATGTTAAATGCTTTCGGGCCATTCTAACTTAACAATGCACTAAAATTAACCAGATATGTGTTTACGCACAGAAAATCCAAACAAAAATGAGAATATTGCACACATTTCAGCAGTTGGTCGAATTTGTTTTCAAAATTACAATGTTGTACAAAAGTAAAAACACAGCAAGAACTTGTGTTTAACTGAGGAAAGTGGTTGCTTTCTTTTGTGATTCAGTGTAAAATATACTTGAATGAACGGTAAAATTTGCTCATAGGCAGTCGACATGCTGTAGACGCATTGCAGCTGCAATAATCTTGTTCAAACTTGAGAAAAAATATGTGTTCACTATATCGAGATTTTTATTGTTCACTATTTAGAGTAGTGCATGTAAAATTTTGGGTGTTCACTATATTGGATAGTTCACTCTTCCGAGATTCACTATATCGAACGTCTACTGTACATTATTTATTTACTTCTTAATAACCGCAAGGAAAACTAAATTTCATAAGTAGGACTGTTAACCCAATTTGTTGTTACTTAAAACAAAAACATCTTTTCATTATTATATCTCTTTTTTTGTTATTAATAAAGGAAAACTACCAAATTCTTTGCGAAGACAAATTCTCTAACGAAATAAAAGAACAAAATGTAAATGAATATAAAGGTGGAATAAATCAAATTAAAATACCGGAAAAATATTCCATTCCGAAATCAGTGATTTGCCGATTAATACAATTTTACAAATCCAAAAAGTCATTTAAAATGGTTCGAGAGGTGGCAAACTAAGGCAAACAATAAAACGAGAGGATTGTGCAATAATAAAATCAAATAAAAAATACTTTTTATAGCACCGTGAGAGATACGAACCCAACTCGACCTGAATGTAAGCTCGAGAACAATTCGGAGGCGAGCTGTTGATGATGGACTTAAATCTTTCAAAGCTGTAAAAAAGCATTTTATTCCAAACAAAATCAAGCTGGCGAAATTAACTGGACCGAAAATGAAGGAACGTACTATTTTTCGACGAGTCCGAATTCAATTTCAAGGGTTCCGATGGCTTCCGTTGCGTTCTCAGACCAACCAAAGAGGTACTAAATCCACTTTACACCAAAGCTACTGTGAAACACAGAGGAGGTAACATAATGGTGAGGGGATGTTTTTTTTGGGCATTGACTGGGACCGATTCACCAAAAAGATGGTACAAAGGAACGTTTTATGTACCGCGATGTTTTGCGAAATACAATGCTCCCACACGCTGAGGATAGATTGCCTCTGAAATAGATATTTCAGCAGGACAGCGACCCAAAGCATACATACGTCCCATACTGTTAAGTATGCTTGATATGCACTTTGGTTGACGACTTTCATCAATCTGATGTACCTATAGAAATAATTTCCATAAAAGTTAAAACTGTGACAGGATCGCTATAAATTATCGCCACATATATACCTCCAAACTCTCCTAACAACGTTTTTAAAACCTTAATTAATTGTATAAACGAAATAAACGATCAAATTGAGGCACAAGATAAGCTAATAGTCTTAGGAGATATCAAACTTGATCTGGACTAAACAGATGCATGAGTACTATCTATCTCCTATTAACATTTTCTCTACCAATGAATTCTTGACAATTGACGGTTTTTACTCATCTGGACTAAACCAATTTAATGGGATTGCCAACAACTTCAACAAAATATTGGACCTGTTATTTTTCTCGGACGCACTTAATGCTGATATTGCTGTAAATTCAGCCATTACCCTACTTGTCGAAGAAGACCGACATCACCCAGCATTAGACCTATCTTTTAATTTCTTTTAATTTAAATGTATGTAATGTTCCCAATTGCTTCAAAGAAAATCTTGAATTTAACTTTAAAAAATGCAGACTTAATGAACTTTTCAACCTGTTATGTAATGTCAACTGGAATCATTTGTTTAGAATTGTGACATTAATGCTATGTGCTATAAATTCTACTGTGTTCTCTTTAACTTTTTTTATGAGACCACACCATTGCGAAAACCGCGCAATATTTCTAAATCTCCTGCATGGTTTGACTCTTGCTTAAAAAACTTAAAACTAAAAAAGAAACAAGGACTGGATTAAATATAATAAAACAAAAGCTGATAATGACTTGAAATATGTTTATTTCTATTCCAGATAATCTTTATAATGTCTTTATTTTAAATACTGAGACCGACATAAGTAGCAACCCAAAAATCTTTGGAGATTTGTAAATAGTAAGAGATGTACTGACGGATATACAAACTGCATGTTTTTCAACAACAAACTTAGTCTAGTCTGGCTCTAGAAAAATTTCAAACATGTTTGCAAATTTTTTCAAAGATGCTTTCGAAGTATCGAACTCCTTTCAAACGCCTGAGTCATTGGCCCTCTCTCAAAATTTCTCTCATTTGAATTCAATTAGTCTGTGGATCTCTGAAGATGAAATCGTTCGCAAAGCTTCAGAACTTAACATTTGTCATAGCCCTGGTCCAGATGGTGTACCTTCTTATATTATGAAAAAAGTACATCCTTTTTGTCTTATCCTCTTCATATTCTTTTTAATGAATCGCTTAAATCTTCAATTTTTCCTGAAATTTGAAAAACTTCGTTCATAACTAAGTTATTTGAGTCCATTATTTGTAAAGTCATATCGTTTAATTGTAAGTCTATAATTTGTAACAGTCAACATGGTTTTGTTCAAAATAAGTCAACACTTACTAACCTCTTTCATTTCAGTTCATTTTGTTTAGATTATTTTGATAAACAAAAAGAAGTTGACTGTGTCTTCACAGACTTCAAGGGCCTTTGATAATTTGTGCCATAAATCGTTTACTTCCAAACTTAAATGCCAAGGCTTTAAAGATAAATTTGTTAGTTGGGTTTCATCGTACTTTTATAATAGATCGTGCAGCGTAGTTTTTAGGAATGTCCAGTCATCATATTTTTATACGAACTCTGGTGTACCACAAGGTAGCCACTTAGAACCTTTACTGTTTATTTTATACGTTAACGACTTACTTCTATTATAAAACGCTCATCTGTTTTAATTTACTCCTAAAAGATGATCTAAATAGGTGATTTTCGCGACCCATATATTCCTAAACTTCTTTATATATCATTTGTAAGACCAATATTGGAATATGGCTGCATAATATGGGCTCCCTTTTATTCAGTCTATATAAACAGAATGGAAGGAGTACAAAGAAGTTTCATGCGCTTCTGCCTTCGTTTCTTCCCATGGTCCAATAGGCTCGAACTTCCACCCTTTAATCATAGGCCTACGTTCATAAATCTTCCATCGCTTTCTAAACACAGATTCAGAAATGCTTTATTATAAAATTAATCAATGGGTCAGTCAAGTCACCATCAATTTTGGAACCATTAAACTTTATTTATAGCCGTTCAAGTATTAGAAGACAAGTTCCTTTACGTCCTACATCGAGCAGATCGAACTATGCTAAAAATAGTCCCCACAACCAATTGATTTCAGTTTACAACAAGTATAACTTTTTGGTTATTGTGTAAGCGATGATTTTAAAAGTAAAACATCAGTATAGCTTGTTTTTTGCTTAAAGCATTGTAAATCTATTAATCTAAGAAAAAATTTTATATTAGTCTTAAGTTCTAACGTTAGTTTGTTTAACGAATTCAATAAAATAAGACATGGTTTCAAGAACAGTCCCTACATCTCAACCCCATAGAAAATCTATGTGAAATTGTAGATCGTAAGGACTAATTGTAAAAATAAAAATGATGTGTTTGATCAAATTAAATTAGCTTGTGATCATAGCATTATAATCCATTTAATTGACTTAATTCATCGAAGATGTTCTGAAGTGATTAAAACGAAAGGGGTTTTCTACCAAATACTAGCAATAGTTTAGTAAGACTAAACAAAATACATGTAGGGTTTTGTCTAGGGATAATTTTCTGAACTAAAGTAAATAGGCAACACCAAAGTTACTTTTTGTTTAAAGTTTATTGATAAGTATTTAGTTTATAATTATAATTAAAAATAAATGGAAATGATGCGTAACGCCTGGCCAACTAAACTCTCTGCGCACAAGGACAACGTAAGACTGAATAACTATTCAATGTGGGTATGGAAAAGAAAATGAAAGGGGACGCTCGTTCTCTTTTGTTATGTCTGTCCGTTTGTTAAGTGATCGGTTCTGTCTCGTTCGTCTGTTGGAGTAGGGTGATGTGTCGAGGTTTGGCCAATCCCAAATACATGCTTTTTTTTAACCAGCTTAATATTAAACTAATTATACTTATTGTGCAATATTTAATGAACTATTGCAAAAACAATTTTATTTTATTTTCCATTAGACCCTAAATATTTATTTTAATTTTAAAAACAAAAATATACAATAATTGAATTCTGAATTTGTTTTTTTTTTAATTATTTAATAATTCAGGTACTTAAATTGGCTTTTGTTTTGGCCAACACTGTATATAATAATTTCTGAGGCAATGTTAAGTCTTTTGTCTATAAAATTCGTGATAGTTTTACAAATCTATAATATCATAAAATTTATAGAATTCAATCAAATTTTCGAAAAATCTTCGAAAGTTGTTAGATTTCATCTATCTTACAAACATCTAAAGGAAACGCTAAGCCATTTGTATTGAAGTGGTTTTCAACAGAGAAAGGCAAAACGATTTCAAATTGGGCTTTGTTCTTTTAACAAAGCCGTCATCTTAACCATATTAATCTATAAAGTTTTTAAAATAAAATAACAATTATAAAATAAATGTTGATAACTATAATTTAAAAACTTGAGTGGGTATTTAATATCAAAGTTTTTTATTGCAAATCAGCAATTAAAAATAACACCAACACGTATTTTTTAAAACTTTGATAGTAATAACTTCAAGGTTTGCTTAAAACTTCATAAAGAGTCAAATGAATACTCATCACTAAGAGAATTTTTCAGAAACTAAAATGATTCAAACTGTATCTACAAGACAATGATTTTTAGTTTGCAAACTTATGATGCAAATAATTGTTAAAGGATACTTTGAGTTTTAACTTAGCCTCAAACATACCATTTTTGGTGGTCTTAAGCATTTATAAAGTGGCATAATATTTTAAAATCTGATGTGATGGAAAAATTTAAAGGTGTTATTCTTAATCACTTAACAAATTATTGTTTTGTTTGTGCCTTAAGCTGAAACTGAAGCTTTTTTTCTGTAAATACATTTGAAATATTAAACCATATTTTTTTGATTTTTCTAAAAATGTTAAAAAGATTCAACAACGTAATTCTTTGGCATAATTTTTTGTTTTTAAAACATTAAAACTGACCAAAACTTTCTTCGGTTATATGTATTTAAAGGAAGTTGTCAGCTATGTAGTTTTTTAATTCAAACCAGTCTTATGTGACACTGTAATAAAAAAAAATACGTGTGTTTTTTTTTAATAGCCGATATAGCCGATAACGAAAATGTCCTCCACCTATAGCCATACAGAAATATAGGCGTAAGAACGATCTCACCCAAAGGCACACCAAAATCATTCTTGAATCCATGTATGTACTTAAACCTCCAACGGATAGTTTAACAAATCATCAAAATCCGTTAAGAATATTTCCTATTTTTCTGATCCAAGCACATGATAATTGATTTTAATCCTCATGTTTAGAGAATAAAGGAATATTAAGAAAGCTTAGTTCCTTAACAAAACATATTTTAGCTCACAAATAATCGTTACATGTTTACTTATGTAACATTTCTAAAACTGTTTCAAGCTGACTTATTAAATGTTACCTTGTGTTATTTACGGCTATATTTTTCTTTTAAACGTTAATAAAAAAAGGAAAGTGATTTTTTGAAACAACATTTTCGCTATTAAAGAGGTTAAAGAAAATTGCCCTAACTCTGCCATCATCAAAACCAAACAACCTGGCTTAGTTTTTTTTTATTCAGTTTGAGATTTTTTTTATAGACTTTTTCTACAAAAACCCTCAATAAATTTGATGCCCTATATTAAATCCCTTCGTAAAATAATTATTATACTACGCCTCTTAACTCTTCTGTTATATGTTAAGGAATATATTGCTTTCCGCTTAAAACGAAATCCTTTTCTTCTTCGTTCGTTCTTTTTTTTTGTAGCTCATCTCAAAGGTTAACCATTTAATGTTACCTTCCGGCTATAAATATAATACTAAACCAAAAAACATGGTATCCCTACTAATTTTTTTTTTCTTCTGGGCACCCCCTAACAAAAGGTTTAAATTAACTGTTTCTCTTTCTACTTACATTTTCTTGTATAGGGTTCGTTCCATGAGTCCCTGTTCGTATAGTCGTTCTTCTTTAAGAAATTAACATAAAGAGAGAACAATTTTTTCCATGAGTACACACACACACACCTACATTTATATACGAACAAGTACACAACACATATACAGGAAAAAGGACGAACGAAAATAATATGGTTGATGATTTTAACCCTTTAACTCTTTATCAAGCATAATAATAAAGTGGTTGCAGAGGCCTAACAAAAAGGTGTGATGTGAAGGGATTGGGCCTATATAATCGGACTAACAAAAAGAAATAAACTGAATAGGTACTTACATAATACAAAATTTACCTTTTTTCTTCCTTAAACGAACTGACAAACAAAATTTAATCACTACGGAATTTGGTTGTTAGATTGAAATTGTATAGTTAACTTTTGAAATACACCTGAGCAATGATCAAATTTATCGTCTAGGTGGGCTAGGGTCTAGGTCTAGGGCGTTGCCACCCGCCACTGTGTGAGATTTGTTTTGAGTCAAGTTTTAAAAATTTAATTTTTTCACCTTTTAGTACTACGTTCAAAAATATAAAACCCAAAATAAAACAAAAAAATTTTACTAAGAAAACTTATTGAACTTAAACAAAAAAAAGAGGCTGAGATGCGACCCACACTGATAACTTCCCCTCCCGTCTGTCGATTTGTCATGTTTAAATGTATCAATTTTTACCAAATTTGCGTACTATTTTTTAGATTCTATTTAATTGAATATCGAAAATAATATTTTCTGTGAAATAAAAAAAGTTTGAAGACAATATTTTTAATTTTTGAAAAGCTATTTGAGTCAAAGTAAATTTTTCCCAAGTCTTAGTATTGTTTTTTTTTTAGTTTTATTTTTTGTAAAAAACTGTCATTTTGATTTTTCTTCAGAATGTTGAAAACAATATTTCTCTTATGTTAAAATTAGCTGAAAGCCATAATCTTAAAATTTTTAAAAAACATTTTAGTCGAACGCCAATTTTTACTAACTTTTGTTAAATTTTCTTTTAAGTTTTTATTTTTTGTAAAAAATATGTCACTTCGATTTTCCTCAAAATTTTACTGAATGTTAACAACAATATTCTATGACAGATAAAAGTAGTAAAAGCCAATATCTACAATTTTTGAAAAGATATTTGGATCGAAAATTAATTTTTACCAACTTTTGTTAATTTTTTTTCGGGTTTTAATTTTTTGTACAAAAATTGTCAATTCGATTTTTTTTTTTCAAAATTTAACTGAATGTTGACAACAATATTTTTTGAAAGATAAAAATAAATTAGATCCAATATCTTAAAGTTTAGAAAAGATATTTAGATCGAAAGTCAATTTTTACCAACTTTTGTTAATTTTTTTTCGGGTTTTTATTTTTTGTAAAAAAACTGTTTATTCGATTTTTCTAAAAAATTTCAATTGGGCAAATCGGACCCATGACAATAACTTCCTATTGGAAGTTTAAAAACTGAAGAGTCAAAAAGTATTAAAATCTGATAGGACCAATCTAAAAAATTTGGCAGGCGAAAGTACTATTTATGAATTATAACCAAAAACGATCCAGTAAGTAAGTAAGTAACTTTATTGAGTCATTAATAAATCAGTACATTTTTTTTTTCTTATAAACTAGATTTAACAATTCGGTCGACTTAAAGATATGTCAGACTTAGTGGACTTTGTTATAGTAAATGTTTTCAACATTTAGATAGTTAAATTCATTGATTAAATTAAACTACATTATTATTCAAGTGTGCACTTGCTCCCGGCGCACAATCTCAGCTTTGCCTTTTCAGCTTTTTAACTTATATCTAAGACTTAAAACTAAAACTTAAACCTAAATAAAAACTAAAAGGAATATTCTTATCTAGCTATTTACAAATGAAATATATAATTCATATACTTAGTTCACACAAGCTTCAAATACTCTTATAAAATATAAAATATAAGCTTTTATACTATCCAAAGAGTAATCAAAACTTGTACGTTGGAAACAAAGGTTTATGTGATTGTATATTTTTAATCAGTATCATCCCCTAAAATTAAGTGGAGATGCTTTGTCATAAAAGGGTACGGAGAGGGTTCTACTCGTATCTGGTCTAAATTGATTTATAGTTTGTTCGTTTAGGAGATTAAATGGTGATAAGTAATAATTATCATTTAAACTTGTATGTGTTTGAGGATCAGTTAAAGACCTAACTAGTGGATTGTGATGAGAGCTTAGTCGTTCTATTTTTTTCAGGAGTGTATCTATTTGATAGACCATCAGGGGTGTTATTTTTGTTGTTTCATATATGACTTTATTAGAATAGTATTTTTTGTTAGGTTTTCTAAATTTTCCACAACAAAATCGCAAGAGTTTTCTCTCGAAAGTTTCCATTTCCTTGGCTACAGAAGGTGAAATAGTGAACCAAATAGGAAAACCGTACAACAGTATTGGTCTTATTAATGTTTTATATATAAGTGTTTTTGTGGTACTCATTACTTGCTTGGAATTAAGTAGTGGTTTTAACATAACTGAGACCATTTTGGCTCTATTTAAAACTGTTCTTGCATGTTTATTCAAAAAAAACCTATTATTAAAATGTAAACCTAAATACTTTGTTTCAGCTCGTAGAGCTATTGGTATTTCGTTTATTTTCAAAGAGAGTGCTTTACTTTCTTTGACAGCAAGATAATGTCCTTTTCCACTGGAGTTCCTAAAGCACGTTACCCCGCATTTATCTGTATTGATTTTAAGTTTCCATTTTTTGAAATAGTTTTCTACATGTGGAAGTTTCTGTTTTATTTTCTCCAACGCAATACTGGGCCGTGAGTCGCTTGCCAATATAGTAGTATCATCAGCATAGTGGATTGAACCTGGTTCCTCTGTAATAGGATCTGATAGAGGGAAATCGTGAAGATAAATATTAAATAAGGATGGGCCAAGGATAGATCCTTGTGGAACCCCCGATAGTATAAGGAAAGGTACTGGTTTTTCAGCTTCGATTGCTATCGACGTAGTTCGAGATGTAAGAAAACTGTAAATAATTTTTATTAGCCAGTCTGGAAAACTTAAATTTAAAAGCTTAAATATTAGGCCATCCTGCCATATTTAGGCGAAAGCTTTTTCAAGATCAATATCTAAGCTAACTGTACATTTTTCGTTCCTTAAGTTTTCAATTACCTTATTTTGAATTATTAGTAGTGCATGCTCAGTAGAGCATCCTTTTCTAAAATCAAATTGGTTATTTGGAATAATATTTGCTTCTTCGGTGAAGTTATTCACATGATATGCCAAATTTTTTTCAAACAGCTTTCAAATATTTGAAAGTAAGGAAATTGGCCGAAATTTTGAAATATCTCTTTGGTTTTTGCTATCGGTACTATTAATGTTTCCTTCCAAGCACGAGGAAAGTAACCATTGTTAATACAATGATTAAATATTATGGATAAAACCGTATCTAAGGAAAGAGGGCATTTTCTCAAAATGAAATTAGATATCTGATCATTACCAGCTGATTTTTTATTGTTCAAAGCTATTCTAAATGCTCTTACTTTTTCAGGTGTTGTAATTACATACAAATTAGGACATGTTGCTCTGTTTGAAAGAGAAAAATTTGTTAAATTTCGACCTAATTGAGCTGTTTTGAATTCATTTATTGCAACAGATACTTCACTTTCAAAATTTTGATTCATTAGGTGTTCGCCGCCAGTGAAAACTGAAGAGTAAAAATCTTTAAATGCATCTAATTTGGATCTAATGTCACTCAGATTTTGTCCATGGTGTGTTAGTATATCCTTTGATATGTCAGTACCAAAATATTTTCGGCCTGTTATCTTATCAATTTCTTTAAAGGCGAAAGGAGAAGGTTTAATTTTCTCGAGCCTTGACTGAAATGCATTGTTTACATCAATATTGACATTATCCCTAATAATTTTACTTAAGCACTGAATCTTAGAATGAAGTTGAAGATATTCGGGATTTACTCTGTTTAAATGTCGATTATATATTTTTTTAAGTTCTTTAAGCCAGACACTTCGCATATTAATAAGTTGTTTTGTTCTATCGGATATAGAATGAAATTTTTGGTCTTGAGGACACACTACAACTGAGTGTAATTCAACATTTGATGTTATGATCATATTTAATTGGTTTATATACGAATCTATTTCGATGTTAGATATATTTCTTTCAGCAGGTATGTTCAAAGACAATACATTACAATATAGACGTAGTCTGAAGGCATCCCAGTTTGTGTTTTTAAAACTCCTGTAGGTGTTTGGAGGTCTTAAAACCGGAAGGAAGTTTTTAAGCATTATTTCTATGACTATTCCGTAGTGATCTGAAACAACTGGAAAAGTTTTACATGTTGGGGTGCTTGAGGAACCTAAGACATTGTTAGAAACGCATATTGTTGATGTTTTAATGAAAAAGTCTAGATACGAGGACGTTCTTGGGTATGTTGGACCATCAGAAGGAATTATATCCAGATTCAAGCAGGGACCGTTATAAAACCAATTGTGGAACAGATTTCCATTATTATTACAAACTCTGTCACCCCAGGCAGTGTGACGGGCATTAAAGTCACCTCCAATTAAAGCTGCATCATAACTACCAATTAAACAATAAAGCCTATCAAGTTCGCGGGATAAACTATTACAAGCATTTGATGGTATATATATACTACCAACAATTAAGCGTTGTATTGAACCATTAGAATTCTGGGACGAAATAGATGCCAGACATATTGAAAACTTATTACTTTGGAAAGGAACTGAACAGAACTTGTAATTTTTGTTTAAAAGTATTGCCGTTCCTCTACCCGAATCATTACGTATTAACAAGTTTCCGATAAGAAACACATTTGCGGTTTTTTATTTTTGAAGATATCTAACAGAGCTACTCTTTTTGCATTTGAAATTATAGAATTCAAATTTATCGACATTATTTTTAAATTGAAATTTTCCATCATTATGTTACAATAGAAGCTACAAAGTTAAGGTAAGAAAACATTTTTTCCTCCTTACTTTGTAATTGTTGGTATGTTAGCCAAAACTGTCTTATTTTGACCAAAAGATCCTTAAATGAGATGTTGAACAGATTTTTAGCTTCTTCAAAAATTCGTTCAGATCACCTGTTTCCTGCCTATTATTAAGTACTTGCTTCTGAGAATTCGTATTTCGCATAGAGCTTTTTGCCTTTTCGGCGAAAGAAATATGGGTGTTTGTGAATTTAGAACTTGAATCTTCCACAATAGCTCTGTTTGAATTTGCCTTTTGTCTAGCATTATGAATGGATGTTAGTTTTTTTTCCCTATATTTTAGGTATGCAGGGTATCCCTGATAACTAGCTGCATGTCCAACCTCACCGCAATTAACACACTTAGCTGGAGGTAATTCCTCATTTTTTGCTCTACGCTCTTTAGATGCTTTAATGCATTCAGCAGAATCGTGGGATTCACCGCAAACCAAACATCTCATATAATAAGCACAACATTCCCAAGAGTGTCGAAACCGCTGACATCTAAAGCAGCGAATCACTGCCGTACGATTGATTTTCTTTTCCCAAAAAACCCTTTGACGAAGTAAAAAATTCACACATGTTAAATCCTTAATTGATTCCCCAACTTCAAGCTGCACG
This sequence comes from Eupeodes corollae, assembly GCF_945859685.1. Taxonomy (NCBI): domain Eukaryota; kingdom Metazoa; phylum Arthropoda; class Insecta; order Diptera; family Syrphidae; genus Eupeodes; species Eupeodes corollae. The sequence continues at coordinate 34,886,330 of NC_079148.1, forward strand.
AGAAACATATTTAATTTTAAGTTTAATTCTTTGGAACGTGATGTAACAAATGGTGTTATTTTACTAATTTTAATGTTTGGAACCATTTGTTCTAAAGATTTTTTAATTTCATCTATGGGAGTATCTCCATCAAGACCCTTGAGCATTATAGAAACCTTCTTCGTATCTTTTGGAGAGAAGGAAAATGCACCGATATCTGTATCACGCAATCGATCTATAATTAATTTGTGAACAGTTGAATTATTCACATAAACCTTTGTCTTCCTATACCCCATATTAACAAATTTATGTATTAAATTAGAAATGTTACATTCGGCTGCAGCAAGTTTAATAAGATCAGTAAGAAGAGCACAATTGGCGCCAAAAATAAATATAGGCGGACAGAAATTTGAATTGTTTACATTTTTTATAAAAGAGTTATGATCAAGATCGGTTGATTGAAGAGCAGCTTCGCGATGAGTTGAAGACGTATCATTGTAAATGAGTTGAGTGTTTTTATCTCTGGTTTTTTTTCAGAAATCGAGGGAGGAATGTAATTCTCTGGTGATTCAGCCAAAGGAGCAAATCTGTTGCTCGATAACGACAGGTTTGGTTGCTGCAAGTGAGAGCTAGATGGTGACTCACTGCTATTGGTATAGTGTTTTACTCTTTTTTCAGAGATTGATTGAAAGCTGTTGGCAGAGCGTTTCAGTTTATTTATGACAGTCGACCATTGAGGATAATGCTCCACAGTGCCAACCTCCATAGATTCATCATTTAAATTATTAGTATTTGTTAACATAACTCCGGTTTCGGATTGATGTTCACGGTTCTTAGTTTTTATTGGTGAACCATTTTCACCTCTCTTTGATTTGATAGAGTTCATACTAGAAATGAGTTGCTTACCAGCTTCTTGTGAGTCAAGAGAGTTTATATTAGCTCTTTGATTTAAGAGAGCTACATTTGAAGTGTCAATTAGTTCACGTGTTTCACTTAGTGCAATACGCAAATCACTATTCATGGGCCCCAGCATAAATGCTGGGGATTGTTTTTCTGAATTTTCACTTATTTTTTTAGTTCAAAAGTCACTTTCGTTATATAAATAAAAACGAATTCTGCAAAATTTCTTTTGCGGCTTTTGCCGTCAAAATTGGTACAAAGTTTAAATGCAAGACTTTAGATCACTGAGCGTCTGTTCGCATGAAGTAATCGTAAACAGCTCTCAAAAAAAAAAAAAAAAAAAAAAACGATCCAAAGACTGCATGATCTTAAGTAGGAACAACCTTAGAATAGAAACAAGCGTATTCAAAAGTCACTGTAAATTGAGCATATACCTTAACATCTGTGGCCTAGAGAATAGTTCCAGTTGGAGGATTTTCAATTCCTCCCAAGAGGCAGTACCCGTGAAAAAAATTTTAGATGTCACAATCGGGGATGTAACTCAATCTGGCAAGACAGTACTACGCACAAACAGTCACGTCACTGGTGCAACTACACTACTAGTACCAAGTAAAGGTCGGTTAAGATTTTAAGGGCTGATGTTTATATTGAATGAAAGGCAAATTATTTAAGACATTACTACCGTTTCTTTTTTCTAAAATATTATTGGCATGCTTTAATTATGTACGGTTGCTGACATCTCCAGCACCTGGAATTACATGGGTAATGTTGCAAATGGCACCATGCGTCCGTCGGGTTGAAACCATACATCGTCAACATCCATATCTTCCAATTTGGGCTATAAAAGCTCGTTATGATAACATCCTGATCGGCCTCATTTTAGAAAAAATACCACTCGATGATGCCACCAACCCATAAACCAGACCAAACAGTCATAATCACAATCTTTCATCTAAATATGGCAATTCTGTTTATTAAAGAATCTACGGATGTGAAAATGTGCCCCATAATGGAAGATTTATCATCCACTGTTGCCATTTCTCGCCACCATTGTGACCAATTGACGATGGTTGGAATCGACAAGAGGCTATAGTTCTTGAGTCCATTGCCGCCGTATGTCTCATCTAAGATGTCTTTTATGTAGTAGACTAGACGATTTATGTCGTCTCAATTTAATTTTGCAAATGTTCCTCAATCATTAAGCAAACTGCTCCAAATCCGCTAAAATCAGAGTTCTTTTGGGGTGGCGGGAAATCGGCTGCCTTGGACTGAGGAAATGTTTCTTCGTAGATCCTGACAATATGGGTGTTGCTCAATAGTAAGGTTATCCTATGGCCTTAAATTTGACTTCCTACTTCAAAAAGTCCTCTAGGTAATTGTTTATGGTGATGATAAAATGGACAGAGGGCGTGTAACTCTTTCCGAATAGAACACATGTTTCGACAAGACAATTATATCATTTCCACGTATTATTCAATACAATATCCATCCATATATATTTGATAATTGGACACAACTGATTTAATAAATTACATCGAATTTGACAGCATTGTCAAAGTGAAAGAAAAAAAATAATTCTCATGAGCAAAAATGAAAAGTTACTACCTATATATGGTGGGTTTCATACAAAATTTAGAATGGTTATCCATTTGCGGAATTTCCTGACAGTGGCGTTTAAATTGATTAAATTTAAGGTTCAAGTGAATTTAGTCGAACTATTTCAATATTTCAATTTCACAGAGGTATGACACTAACGATATTTTTAGCATATTGTATCCTTCTAAAACAAGAACACAATATACTGTGTTAATTTGACAAGTTCAGCAAAAACTTGTTTAAATTCCGTGAAAATTAATTAAATAAATGCCTGTGGACATTTTTTCTGTAACTTCAACTAAATACTTTTTAATTTCAGTAAAAAAGTGTTGCATTGTCAATTTTGTAGAATTATTTCACTATGTACACTAGGGCGTATACGTAATATTTTATTCAATAATTTTTTTGTTTCATATGCCAATATTTTTTATATATTTTTTTATAACCCGTTAAATACAAACTATTTAATAATGTTTTATTTGTGGTATTTCTAAATAATAATAGTTAGCTATGCTGAAAAAATCTCATCAGTTTTAACATATTTACACTCAGCGATGTACAATAACTTTAGAGTTTATTTATGAAGCTTATATATTCCATTTATATACACGCAGCTAGGACGCAAATAAAAAAACTATGTCAGCATACTTTACGTATAGCAGGATAAATAAATAAAACCGTAATAAGTACTTAAGCTATGAGAATTTCTAATGTGCAACTAATTCTGATTTTGATGATAATAAATTCGTTTTGTAGAAATTTAACTTTAAATTAAACAACAAATATTTAATTAATTTTAAATAATATATAAAATTTTCCTCTTTCCCCTATTAAACCAAATTAATTACAAACTCAGTTGCGTGTATATTTTCTCGTTTTCGTTCAAGTCTACGTTTATTAATCCTAGATTTCTAAGAATTTTTAATTTTCCTATTTGAATTATTAATTTTGAAATAAATGCTGTTTTCGAGAAGAGCTTTATTCATGTATTTCTCTGAGTAATTATGTAAAAGTTAAAATTTTGTTCGATGAACTTTAACAAACTTACGTAATAGTTTCCCCCCATTAGCTTTTTTCTGAGAAATGTGACTTAAATCAGTGAACAGAAATCATTAAATTATTTTTTAAAGAATTAATTTAAGGTTCAGGTAAATAAAATTTAGGTATGTCCTAATTGACGATCAAGTGTTTTGTGATTGTTTTCCGACTTCCCGACCCCAATAAAAAAAATGAAGCATTAAAGCTGAAAAGAAGGGCCGGAGAATTCAAGATCAAGACATCAAAAAAGTACCAAGAGGTATAAAGTCGTTTTTCCTCAGTGGATTCCTGATTTTTAAGATTCGATTTTTTTCTGTTTGATGCTACTGTTTCTTAACATCCATTGATATAAAGAACTTCCGTAAGGTGGACAAGCAGCACGACATGACGACGAGGGAAGCGACACGACGACGCACGATGAAAAAATGTCACATTGGAAGAGCACGTCAAATCCTATATTTTTAATAGGACGTCCTTAAAATAAGGATAATGGAATCGTTATTATTTTTTTTACATGTTTTTGATATTGTATTTGTGTGCTTTTAACTTTTATGTGATGACGACGGTTGTAAAAGTTTTTTTTCTGTTCTTTTTGTCTCTAAAGATTGGACATTTTGTTATTATATGCTGTCAATTTAATTTGTCTTTTGTGTCATTGAATTTAACAAAAAAATTCCAAAAGTACTTACATAATGTATACATACTTACTTACTTGTGTTGAAATCTACAGTTGGGCACGTGTAAAAAAAGTTTTGAAAAGATTTTAAATAAGATTATGTTGGGAGAGAGGGGCGGTGGTACTGTAGGTATATTAAGGTAGGTTGGTATAGTGTATTTATAAAATGATACCTAGTCTAAGAGTGAGGTATGGTGTTTAAGTCATAACTTTAAATGCAATCGATAAGTATTTTGAAAGTCAAAAGTTTTCATACTAAAATGTTAACTTTATTCTATTAAGAACATATTAAATTTGGAAAACATGTATATCATTAATTTTCTCAGGGTTTGAGGAAATATTAAATCAATATTTTATTTGATGGATCGAGCTGTTGTTTTTTCATGATGAAATTAATTTGAACGTGTTGTTTTGTACATTTCCTTTGGCTTTTTATAGATAAAGTTATTGAAATCATATCTCCAGTATGCAACCTTTACCAATTTTTCCAACGAGTATACCTTGCCAAACTTTATAATGATATTTTTTGCATAGTTTGAATATTAAGTTGTTTTCTTTGGAGGTAATCGACTAATTTAATAGCACAATGTTTGAACCATTTTTATTTTTTATTAAAAATTTGAATTTTTATTTTTCTAAAACTTAGAACATAATTCATCCTTATAACAGTTTGGATGATGTTGGCCTTATTAGTAAGTTTACGATTGTTCTTACATCTTTAGTTCAATCCCGTTAAACTCAAAACTCTTTAAATCCAATACTTTTCGATCAGGTTATCACTTTTTTGCCATATTGAATAGAGGTCATCAACGTTGATTATTTTATAGGGCAAACGTCATAAACCGATTCGTGTTTACGGAAAGGGCTCTTTCTGTCCAGAGAAAAGTTTTATTGACATACAAATAATATAGTAGATGTTATTATTTCTAGTTGTTTTAGTATTAATAATTCGTTATTTTTTGGTAAGAAAGCGTAACATCTATCGAAACACCTTGAGTTTCAAATTGCAATTAAATTATTTGCCTGAAAATCGTTAGACATGATCGTATTAAAAAGCTCTACCTTAGGGTTACAAAAAATACCTCCTATTCAAATGACAAACTTTATGGACTTACAGCTATTAGTTTTCAAGCTTTAATTGCTTTTGTTTTATGAGCGCATTTTAATATTTTGTTTTTCTTTAAAATAGTGTTTTTGTAATTTGTAATCAATGTTTATATTATAATAATGTTTATATAATAATAACATTTCTTACAATTATACTTCAGTTTATAATATGTACTTAACTCCTAAGGTAGGTAGGTAGAAATGGCGATCTCAAGGCAAATTAGCCTGAGATCCAATTAGCGCTGTAGTGCGCCGTTTTGATACCAAAAACTCGTTTGACCTTTGATTGAAAGGGATAGATTGATAGAGAAGCTTCATAGCGATTATGTTAGAGCCATTTTGTCGCATTGAGAAAAAAGATTAGGTCTCTAATCTCTGTCTCAGATAGCTCATCGAGTTCTTGAAAGAATGCTTTTCCAAAGCATTTCATTCTGGTGATTCCCAAAGCAGGACATTTGCAGGGGAAATGGATTATCGTTTCTTTTTCTCTTTGGTCACTACAGCTACGGCAAAAGGTGTTGTAAGAGACACCCAACTTCTGTGCATGAACTTCTATAGGCCAATGTAGGGTACAAACCGCAACAATCCTGGCTATGTCTTGCCTTGGCCTGCAAAGAAGATCGTTTGTACGGGTTTTGTTATAGGTGGGCCATATCTTCCTAGATATAATGCAGTTGGGTAAATTGCTCCACCTTCGGTTTGAATCAGTTTGGTAGATAGAAAAGATTTTAGTCTTCATAGCACCAAGAGGAATGTTAAACTATTCCGCAAGTGACCTATGAAGGGCCGACATTGGCCTGGCTAGCTCGTCAGCCCGTTCATTTCCCACGATACCACTATGGCCCGGAACCCAGATCAGGGTGACACCGAGGTTAATATTCAGGCTCGCAAGCTCATCGCAACATTTCTGGACTAACATAGATGAGGATGTGGCCGAGTTAATGGCATTGACAGCTGCCTGACTGTCTGTGAAGATATCCGCATTTTGGTTTTGGTTTGGGCTTTGTGTAAGTATCTTACATGCCTCCCTTATTGCCAGCAGCTCAGCCTGAAAAACGCTAGCAAAGTCAGGAAGCCTAAATGATTAAGCTTCATTAAGGGACTCAGAAAAGATCCAAGAACCAACTCCGGACTCCATCTTTGAGCCGTCAGTAAAGATGGTTGTGTCGAAACCTATCGACACGATGTCATCCTCCCAATCTTCTCTCGATGGGAAAATAACCTTTAAACCCTTACTAAGGTTTAAAGTAGGAATACAGTAGTCAGTGTCTACCGAGATAATATCTGAGGGAATCAAATTCGTTGTGTTGCTGTGACCGTGAGGTTTTGACAACCAGCTGTTTGATTCCTTCAGTCTAATAGCGCTGCAGGAAACTATGTATTTAATAAAAAGGTCGATTGGTAGAAGATCCAAAATAACGTTTAAGGCGTCTGTTGGGCAAGTACGCATGGCCCCTGTGGTGCCCACGCAAGCTGTTCTCTGAACCTTCTTTAGCTAATTAATGTTATAGTTTTGCTAAGAGCAGGCCACCACACAATCAAACCATATGTTAAGATTGGACGTACTACAGCTGTGTACGTCCATAAAATCATCTGCGACTGAAGTCCCCACTTTTTGCCGAAAGTTTTGCTGCAGGCGTAGAAGGCAACACAGGCCTTCTTAAACCATACTTCAATATTTAGTTTCAAGTTTAGTTTAGGGTCGAGTATAACTCCCAAATATTTTGCACTGGAAGACAATGATAGGATTTGACCGTTGAGTCGAGGTAGCGTGAAGGGCGGTACTTAAGTTTTGGTGGTAAAGATCAACAGTTCAGTTTTAATTTTTTTTTAATTGGGCCACAACTAGTGGCCCAATTGCTAACTTTCTTCCTGACTCCGTGATTTCACTAATCACAGAGGTGTACTTTCCTGACACCAATAGCACCAAATCATCCGCGAAGGCTACCGCCTTCACTCCACATCTCTCTAATTTGACGAGAATTGTATCCATGACCAGAAGCCATAGAAGAGGCGAAAGAACACCACCCTGGGGTGTTTCCCTACTCACGTGTTTTGTTGCAATTGTATTGCCTAGAGAGGCTCGAATCTTCCTACCACTGAGCATGGAAATAATCCATTCTCGAATGAAGTCTTCTACACCGAACTAAACGAGCGATTCTTCTATGGATTCTGTAAGGACGTTGTTAAAAGCACCTTCTATGTCTAGGAAGGTGGCAAGAGTAAATTCTTTTTAATGGATTGTTTGTTCTACAGTACCATTACCTCATGGAGGGCAGTCTCCGTAGATTTGCCCTTAAGATAAGCATGCTGAGAGCTTTCGAAAGGTCGTCCTTAAATTAAACCTAGTTTTCTACTTAAAGTTAAGCCCCTTAAAATATACCTTGTTTCATAGTAAACTACTGAAGTTTTATATATTTTTTATATAATTTTATTTAATATAAAATTTTGTATTATTATTATAGAATTCACACTTAGTTTCTCTAAGAAACTTTACTAATAGAAGAACTAAATTGAGAACTAAAAGAATTGGATTCTACTGAATAAATAAAGCCCAAGATCTATTTCAGCAAACAACTTCTTCTTTTACTTCATTTATAAGAAGATTCCGTCTCGATATTGATAAGTTGAGAGCAGCGTTACCACTTTACTTCAATTGAAGTAGATCTACTTCTTTTTTTCAAATAAATTTAAAATCTACTTCCTACTTCGCACCATCATCAAAATATTGAAATCTACTTCATTTTCAATATCTGGCTTTTTACCCACTTCAATTTTAATAAAAATAGACCGAATCTACTCCTTTTTTCTCTCACTCTTGTATGTAGTCTTAAAACTTTCTAGAGAATTAAAAATCACTTGAGTAGTTGCATTTGCAGTGAAGTTAGTTACGTCTTATCTAATGTATTCTAGTGTAACCCTTTTGTCATTTTCGACATACATGAAAGGGTCTAGAAGGATCTTTAATATAAATTCTAGTCAAAAGGGCTGTTGAAAATGTCTAGGCCGTATTTTAATAACAACGACTTGATTTTAGAAAATAATGCCCTAATTCTCATCGTTTCACTTTTCAATAAACGAAAATTATTTATTGTTTTTGTTTCGTTTTCAAACAATCCTTAACGACGTTTTCAAAGCTTATCGATCTCCCAATAACAAATTTACATAGTTTGATTTTGAAAATATCTTTATCTATCATACATATTTGGCCTGTATGGCAAGTTTTGCATTCGTAAACAAATTCGAATTCGGGATTTTAATCAAACATAACATTACGATGGTACAGAAGACGAAAAAAGTGGTCCCCCCATTTTGTCAAACTAAAAATAACAGTAGTTTCAATACAAATTTGTACGGTCAAAAATCGATAATTCGATTTTTTTTTTCAAAAACAAACCGATAGATTTTGTTAAAATTTGTGTTCGTAGTTTAGCTTCTTCCAATGTAAAAAATATATAAAGGCTACCCCATCCTAGCTAGAACCGTTATTTTGTTTTTAAGTTTTCTCAAGAACTAAACTATTTTTTTTCTGCCAAAAATATCATTGTTTTTATTTTTAATTTAAGAACAAATATTATTTTTTTCGAAATTTGATTTCTTGAAAATGGGTTATCATTTTTTACAAAATTGAAGTGCCAGTCGTCTAATAATATGTTCAAAATATTATTAAACTAAAATTCAAAAACGATTTTAAAACGCAAATTTAAAAATTTTGTATTTTTTGTTGAGAAATCAAATTAATGGCAATTACATTTTTGAAAACAAACGTTTTTGCAGGTACATATTAATTCAATAGGTACAGGAAATAGCTTTACACAGACATTTTTAAATACATGAGTGTGTTCATGCGAACTAGTCGTGCATTTTATTTTTTTCTGTTTGTTAATGTTTTAAGTTGTGCCCTAGTCTTATTTTGGATTTGATTGTTTGTTTTCAATATGAAAAGATATTTTCAAGTTGTCCAAAAACAAAGATAAAAGGTTTGTTGATGTACTAAAATTGTATAACGATTACAATAACTATTTCTTGAAGAACTCGTCCTTTGCAATAAAAATATCCCAAACTCAATTGATATGACCAACACGAGCCCAATCTTTGCTTTTTCGTTGCTAACAACCAAGATTTAATTTAATAAATGTTACATAAACATATTGAAAGATATGATATGAAGCCTTAAATAATTAATTTTTTTTTCTATTTTTTTTATTGAAATAATGTAATTTAAAAATATGAAGAATAATATGAAAAAGTTAATTTTTGAAATCTACTTCCATTTTTCTCAATCTACTTCACTTTTTTCCTAAAATCTACTTACACTTTTTTTTGAGAAGTGGTAACGCTGGTTGAGAGTCTCTTTCGGCTTTTAATTGATTTCCTTTCCCGTTCAAGAATTTTTTTGTTTTAAGAGCTGACGGAAAGAATATTTATATTAGTCAGATGTTCTTCCCGGCGCGGTTAGAAATTTACAACCCCCTTACAATTTTTCGTATAATACTAGTTTTTTGCATTACCTTTTTTGCTAATGATAGTTGAAAGCCAGAACTATTAAAACCACATTTTGTAAGGATACAGAATTTAGGGATACAGTATTATTCCATGCAGTGTTTTGTTTGGTTTGATTTTTTCCTAAAAAATTTTAAATTAATATTTCTTATAGCCTGGAATAATTGAGAAACTAATGTCTCCATCAGCTTTTTTGTTGATATTTAATCAAATTAATAAAAATCAATTTTAATTTTCTAAAATGTACAAGAATTTCATGCACCTTCATAGTAGTATGTACATATTTATTATGAAGGATACAATTATTTTATGTTATTAAAATGTTGCTAAGAAGTTTTAAAAATTTGTAACTGTTTTTCAAATATTAATGACTTGAGAAATAAATTACACGACTTGCTTAAGCCAAACAGTAATATTATTTAAAAATGTAAAAATGTGCAGTCATGTCTTTTTTTTTAATAGTTTGATTGTTTTCCTAAAATATTTTATAAATTTAAAATTTTTTATTTTGTTCTTAATGTTTTTATTATTTTTCGGAGTACAATTTTGAAGTGCTTATAAGTATATGTTTTAAAAAATCAAAAATTGATATTATTTGTGCAAAATTTGAAATCGGTTTATTAGTTCTTGAAAAAAATGTTATGAAACTCATAATGTGAAAGTTCTTAAAACCTTGATTTCCAACTTTGAGGTTGGTTACTTAAAAAAGTAGTGCTCATGTGTTAACATAATAACATAATTAAGTTTGGGATTTAAAATAATTGTTTGAATAATTAATACGGCCAACATCATAAACAAGTAACCAAAATATTAAAAATATTGGATTTAATGCCAATCTTCTTCTAAATTAATGACAAAGTTACGAGACTTATTCATTTTCGTTCGTAATAGTTATTTTGAAATCTTAGAATGTTTTTGAAGCTTTTGATTATAGAAAATTGGCTGTTGATATTTTTAAATTTATACCAAATATGTTTGGATAAGATTTCAATGTATTTTACGTTAGATAATACCAGAAAGGTTTAAAGAAATTAGTTCGAAAAAACATAAAGTGTGGATTTTTTATAACGATTTAAAAAAAAAAGTTGTTTCAGCAATGGCGGATCCAGAGGGGGGTTCGTAGGGGTCATGACTCCCCACTGGGAGATAATTAGTTTTTTTTTTGTAGGAATTCCTTTCAATTCAAAACTAATGGTATTGAGTCAATGGATATGACCCCTATTATATTTTGAATGATTTATTTTTTGTATATGAGAACAAAATTTGTATTTTATTTTCTTAACAAATTTAACTGAGGGCTGGACCAAGAACATAATATGAATCTGACATTCAGCCCTATTCCAAAAACTTAGCACAAATTCATCATATTTTGACCAATGGACGCTCCAGGGGGGATCATATGAGCCATAAGGCTTACGCAGTAAGATGTGTAAGTAAAGATTTGTTAGTAATTTAACGACATTCACCAAAAAGTGGTTTGTTGTCAAAAACATTTTAAATCTTTGTAACTTAAGAAGTACCCGTGGCATGATAGTTAGTGTGTTGGACTGTCATGCAAGGGGTCTTGGGTTCAATTCCTGCCTGTGCCACCTTAATTTAAAAAAAAAAATTAATTTTCGCGGGTACTGCCTCTTGCGAGGAATTGACAATTTCTTCAAGAGTAATTCTTGTCATGAAAAAGTGCTTTCTCAGACTAGCCGTTCGGATTCGGCATTAAATTGTAGGTCCCTTCCATTCCTGACAACAGTACTCGCACACAGGAATGGTTGAGAGTTGTAAGTCACTAGGCCCTGGTTCACAACGGACTGTTGCGCCACCCTATTTGCTTTAAATTATTTTCATAACGTTTGTTTCCAAGAAAAAGAGCAAAGATTCAGTTTTTTTAAGAAGAAAACCTTGAATAAGAGATCTTAAATTTTATATTAAGTTCCCTTTAAATTCCTGAAACTAGCCTTCAATTCCATCTTTTTTTTGTATGCACATAAATAGTGAACATTGAAGTGATTTTTACTTGCGACACATTGGAACTATGTATACGGAAAGTATTGCATTCAAACAAAATTTCGAATCAAACATGACATTACGATGTTAGAAAAGTTAAAAAATTGGGTCCCCCATTCCATCCGTCTGTCGGTCTGTCCTGGGCCCTAAAGCATAAACCACTGTTTCGATTGAAACTAAGCCGATTACCTTAAGGCGTTTTTTCATGTTTTAATACTAAAAATAACTGCTGTCCCTATACAAATTTTTTGGTGTAAATTCGAAAATTCTATTTTTTTCGGAAATAAACCGATAGATTTTTTAGAACTTTTTCATAATTCGGCCTCTTTTTACAAAAAAAAACATAATTTGGCATTGCTCCAGAAGAGTATCCCTCATAACCCCTTTGTTTTGTTTCTAAAATTTTCTCAAGAACTTAATCAGATCTCAATAATCTTGTCTTTCAATGCAACATCTTGTTGATGGCCAAATTTTCAAACTAATGATCATTTTTGATGAACGAAAATGTCATTATTTTTTTTCTTAATGGCATTTAAATTTTTGAGAAATTTTTTGTTTCATACATTTCTCCATGAAAGCAATAAAAACCCTATAAACTATTGTTTTTTTTTGTTTTGCTCTTAAATATGACATATTTAGAGCAAAAGAGTTAGAATCTTGGAATTCTTTTATATGAAGAAAGTCTCCTTAATTAAATAGTTAGACTATCCTTACTGAACAATAGCATTCTTAAATAATTTAATAACTAAAGTCATCACTTTAGCCCTTGAAATGTGTACATTTAAGGTTACGATGCACACTATATGATTTAAATTTTGTTAACCTTCTTTAAAACATATTTTTAAGCGGTAAGTAAAAAATTGTCTATAAGTTAAGTGGTGACCCTCAGGAAACAATCCAGAAGGCACTAAGGAAATCCAAGCGATCTTCTTGGCGATCCTTCTGTGGCATGATAGAAGAAACTTCTGAAGCCTCTAGGTTACGGAAAATTCTTTCAACTAATCCAGCTATGCCAAGCTGCTTGAAAAATGCAGACGGCTCCTGGACTAATTCAAGTAATGAATCGCTGAACCTACTATTGGACACTCACTTTCCTGGTAGTTCTCTTACCGAAACTTGCAACAGCTTTACACGTTCAAGTTCAAATACAACATTTTCACAAGGTCTGATCACAAAGGATAAGCTACAATGGGCTCTCAACAGCTTCAAACCATTTAAAGCTGCAGGACCAGATGGTATAATACCAATTGAATTACAAAAGGCTTCTGATATAATTGCACCAATCCTTGAGGCAATTTTTACCAGCTGTCTTTACCTGGTCCATGTTCCCTTGGCATGGAGAGAAGTTAAACTTGTTTTTATACCTAAAGCAGGTAAATGCTCCCAAGTCGATCCTAAAGATCTACGACCTATAAGTCTATCATCATTCCTTCTTAAGACCCTGGAAAGATTGATTGATATCCATTTAAGGGCACGTATCGGTACAAGACTTCTGTCTTCGTCTCAACATGCCTACTGTAAAGGTAAATCGGTGGAAACAGCGTTACACACTTTAATACGCACCATCGAATATTCCCTTAACAACGTGGACACATCTGCAATCACATCTGCACTGACACCTCTAAATGTAGAGAGTTCGCTTCGGGAGTTAATTCATTTAATGCTTACTAGCAGAATAATTAACTCAAAACTGGGCAACTCTTCTAGCTGACGATTAGTTAGTAGAGGGACACCGCAAGGTGGTGTTCTATCCCCTCTCCTCTGGAACCTAGTGGTGAATGAAATCCTAACTAGTCTGGATGCGGAGTGTTTCAGAGTGATAGCCTATGCGGACGACGTTGCTATAGCAGTTTCGGGAAAGCATCTTAATATCCTAAAAGAACTCTTACAAAATGCCTTGGACAGACTAATACTTTGGGCTGATCGGTGTGGACTGGGTGTTAACCCACACAAAATCGATTTGGTCTTATTTTCGAGGAGATACAAAATTGCATTTGTCAACCCTCCTTATATTAAAGGAATCCAATTAAAATTCTCAGACGAGGCTAAATACCTAGGTCTTGTCTTAGACAAAAAACTAAATTGGAAACGCAACGTACAGGAAAGAGTCAAGTAGCTCTCTTTTCTTGCAAAAAAGCTATTGGTAATAAATGGGGTTTACAGCCCAGAATCACGCATTGGCTATACACATCGGTAATCAGACCGATTTTAACGTACGGTGTGGCAGTATGGGGGACTGTTTTAGAGACAGGTATAAACAGGGATAAGTTAAATAAAGTCCAACGTTCAGCCTGCCTGTGTATAAGCGGATCGCTTTGCACGACCCCGTCTGCGGCACTGGACACCTTGCCCTACCTAACACCTCTTAACATATTTAGTTAACAAATAGCTGCAAGCTCTGCTATTCGCCTCAATGCTTCGTCGCAGTGGACTAACAACGACATTGGACACTCCGTAATTCTAAGGTACTTAGAATCAATTCCAAAGCACATAGACTACACCATCCCCCAACTACAATTCAACAGAAATTTCCAGATTTCTATACCTACCAGATCTTTTTAGGAGGATAGGACATTCTTGGAGGATGAGTCAATCCATTTTTACACAGATGGGCCAAAAACAAAAGAAGGGGTTGGTGGAGGTGTGTACTCTGAACGACTGAAATTAAGTTTCCATTCCGTCTTCCCAATCATTACAGCGTATTCCAGGCAGAACTTTTGGCGATTAAGAAAGTCTTGTCTTGGCTCAAAGAAAACGTGATATCAATATCTGATATCCGTATTTTGTCTGATAGCCAGGCCGCTATCAAATCTCGGGACTCTGTCTCTACAAACTCTATAACAGTCCATAACTGTCGATCATCTCTAATTGAGATGGCGCAAGAGTTTAATATTTACCTTTGCTGGTTGCCGGGAGACATTCCAGGTAACTGTAAGGCAGATGAACTCGCCAGGAACGGTACAGTACAGCCCATGGTACCACGTTTGGCAAGTACTGGCATACCAAGCGCTACTTGTAAACTGTTGCTAATGCAAGACGCTGCGAGGAGGGCAGGCACAAGGTGGAACAACATCACCACGTGTCAAGCCACAAAAAACATCTGGCCAACACTGGATATAAAACGTTCAAGGTGCTTGCTCTCTCTAAGCAGATCGCATATTAGCTCGATAATAGGTGTCATAACTGGACACTGTCTAATAGGAAAGCACGCCACGAGACTAGGCGTATTCTCAAATGACTTTTACAGATGCTGTATGGACGAGGAAGAAACGGTTCTTCATCTTCTCTGCACATGCCCCGCTCTAGCTCGAAAACGCAAGAATTATCTAGGAGAATTCTTCTTTAACGATCTAAACGATCTAAATCATATCGGTATAATCAGCCTCTCACGTTTCGTAAGGGACTCAAGCTGGTTCCATTAAACTTAGGAGGAAGCCTCAAGATTCATGTGGTATCACAAGGGGCCATTAAACTGGCCTAAGTGTTTCCGTTTCCATCTTGGACAGCCACTATAACCTTACCTTACCTTACTTAAGTGGTGACCCCCCCCCCCTTAATAAGAATCTGAATCCGCCCTTGTGTTTCAGATCTACGAATATGCTATCGGTTTTAATAAAATTTAGTTTAACTAAGTGCAATTTCCAACAGAGAATGTACGCGTGTAAAAAATATTTAATTTTGTTTTATTTTCTTTAAAGTAAAGAAATTCCGTTAAAATTTTTTAAGAACAAGGAATATTTACGTAAAAAATAAAACAAACTACAAAACTACAATTACATTGGTTAGGCCGACAGTTTTTGGTTTAATATTTCTTTAAATGAACATTTGGCTTATTAAAAATATCGAGTAAAAGTTTTTAAGGGTTCCATAATAGGAATTTATCAGTGTGAGTCACATCTAAGCCTCTTTATGGATCTTTATTCGAGACGCTCTTATACATACATTTTTTAATAGAAAAATCGGACTGATTACAATGATTTTCAAATGATTAGTAAAGCAGACACTCAGGATTCTTAGTTAAAAATCATATTTTGCACTTTTTCCAAAATCTTAAATAGTTAAATTATTGATATTAATATCGATTATAAATTTGAGAAGAAAACATAATTAATTTCAACCAACTAGAAATTCTATTATTCGTTAATGAAATAAATATCTTTTTGAACAACGTTTAATTGATGATTTATTTTACGTAAATGTAAAATTGTTCCATTTTGCAATAGCAGCATTTTTATTTTACTATCTGTTCTCCAATTGCATTTTGAATGTTTTTTATTTTTCAATTAATTGATTTCGGTATGAATCCTTTAAAAAAATTAAAAATACATTTTGAGTAGGTATAAATAAATACTAGTTGTTTTTCTGAAATATAATTCTTCGTTTTTTTTTTGTTCTTATATTTATCAAGTTACATGTATATTTGTACACACACAGACACCCATACCATACATATTCTGTAAAAGCTAACAAGTTAAATTAATTTATTTCAGAATTCAGCCCTTAGGGAAAACAACCCAACAGACACACTCATACACACAGTAATATTAAAATTTATTCCAATATCTGCTGGCGATTTATGTGTAAACTATATACATCTCCAGCTCCAACAAAACGGATGACCATAATAATATTTTCAACTTTCTCTGCACCCACCCATATAACACTCATTCCCATAAATATGGAACGTGGCAGTGCGCCACGACGCGCCCGTGCTGAGCCACCATTTCCACCCAACACCTTCACCGCATCACAGCATATCCTGCCAAAGTATTTTTTATGACGTAAATTTAATTTGAACATCTCACCGCACAGCCAGAACACACACCAACCATCAACCTCTCCTCTTCATTCAGTCAACCACCCCCTTTACCCGCTAGCAATATACCCTCTACCCAACACATACATACATACATATATATAGCAAAATGCAGGAAGATGAAACGAATTTTCGCCTCACTTAAGGCAGACTTAATTGCTTTTCCTTTCGCGCTCAAGGATTTATGGTGTTCGTTTTCGCATTGATTTTTAAAGCAACATTTTTTGGTGTAATACCTTAAGTCTGGATCTGTATCCTAGGACGGGATGTTTCGTTTTCATGTTATGCTGTTCCTGTTTATTTTGTGTGTTGTTTTTGTTTTTTGTTGTTTGTTGTTTATTCTTATATTATAGACGTGCAATTGAAATTATTCAAGATTCTTAATTAAATAAATTCTAAATGTGTCATTTGGCTTAAGTCGGATTAATTCAGAAAGCCGTTTAGCTTAATTCTACCACCTTTGATGTTTCTTAATCAAAGTTCATTCACACAAAATGTATGGAAGATGTGGCATTTGGTGTTTTTATTTTTATCTTTCTCTGTATATAGTTACAGGATGTTTACATGGTTGTCATGTTGGCACATACTTAGTTTCAATTAAATTGCTTTACAAAACTACCAAACAAAGCTTTGCATATAGATACCTACCATCTATTCTCGTAAGGATGCTTGAAATATATTTCCACTCCCTAAAAAAAACACATACAGTGTTCGTTATATAATTAAGCCACTGAAATTCAAGATATCCTTTCTTTGGTAAAGAAGAATAAGTATTCCTCAGAAAATTAATATTTTAACAAAATTAGTGAAGTCAATTAGTCCTTTCCTAATTCATCATAATTTATAAACATTTTTAAACATAATTTAACTTTTATTTTATTATTTATATGCCCTACATACAGTTTGAGTCTTAAATATTTAAAATGGGTGGGAACAAATGAGTTCTGTGAAACATTCCACATGTGCGGCTGAGAAAAATATCTCTATCTCTTGACAGTACGTTCAAAAGTAACATTCGTATAAATTCGAGTATTGTGTGAGAGATGGAATGTAACTGTCTATTTCGATAGAGCAACTGTTGTAAAAATATTCATAAAATAGCGAAAAACATGAACCCCGTAATGGTTGGCATTGGCGTTCGAGCATTGTGAACGCAATTCTTAAAACATTTACTCAGATTTCAATTTATATAATTTTGTAATTAGGTCACTAGGTTTTAGGTCATTAGGTTTTTGAAAAATACCTCTTTGAAAATGCGAATAAAAATACATAAAACGCTGTTGTAAGGTCTATGGTCACGAGAAAACAAAATATCGAACAATGATTGTACAAAGTCCAGTCTTTTTTTCTTAATAAAGTTTCAATTATTTTAATATGCCTAATAGTTTTCTTACATTCTTATTAGTAAGGAGATTACTCATGGAGCTTAATTTCAGTTTTATATTACGAAGCATGAAAAATTATGAATCTAAATTCTTTCTGATTTTTGAGAAAATTGAGACTAGAAAAAGCATTTACAATACGAATTTGTAATAAAAACAAAAACAGCTTTTATATTAGGGCAGGTTCAGATTAAGAACTAATGAGGATTTTTTTTTAAAAATAAACTTTCATGGTTAAAAACTGCTGTTTCAGGGTGGTAAATTGTTGAAATCAGGCAATATTTTTTTAATGCTATCTTTAATGACTTCAATAATAAGATTGAACTCATTGTCTTCACTTTGAGACATCAGACTTAAATTATGTAATATTCTAATTCAAATTTGCAATTTTCTTCTCATTAATTTAACATCAATTGATCGTAATCTTTAAGATAAAATGATAACAGCCTGTTTGCTTCAAGTTCATTGTTATTGCATAATGAAGTTCAAAGTCTCAAAGTAAAATCATGATTTTAAAAGACTGCATTCACACAAGGATGTTCAAAAGGTAGACATGTGCATTCAAGAGGACACAAGCGTCCACAGGTTTTTCTCAAAAACCACCTCTGTCTATCAACTCCTACTCTAACCTTCCCGTGGTGAACGTTGGGTGCCTAGTACCTTAACTGGAGTTTGAGTTTCAACCCCAGTGGAAAGTTGTTGGAGGCAGAAAACGAGAGAGGGGGGGCTAGGTGTTTAAAGTAAGACACCTCTTCTTATCCAGACGGCAGTGGAGGAATTCCCGAGATGGAATTAACGGTGGCGACTATTGTTCCAGTAAGGTTGAACTACTTAGTGAACACCTTATAAGGCTTCTTTGACTTATTCGGAGCCCAAGCCTATAAGGAGCGGTTTTATCTAATTCCCCATCCGAGGAGTTATACTAAGGATCTGGCCCTCCAAGTTGGGGGTTGTGCCGTAGGGATGACTTCCTGGCCACGTAAAAGCTTCATAGTTGCGAAGCACCAACAAGCCTCGGATACGGACGGATTTACTGTTGACAACCAACCCAAACGAATTAAGGACAACGAACTTCGCATATGCACGTAGAATGTTAGGTCCCTTAACAGACCACGTGCGGCCGAAGAATTAGCGGAGGCAATAGACTGCTATAAAGCAGACATCACCGCAATCCAGGAAATACGATGGGATGGGCCGGGCAAAAAGAGGATGAAAAACTGTGACATTGACTATGGTGACTGCTACCACAAAAACCAACTGCGCTTATTTGGATGCGGCTTCGTCATTTGAGCCAGACTTAGGCAAGAAGTCTTGAGCTACAGGTGCATAAATGAGCGACTCATGACCATATGCACGCCCCGCAGAAGAGAAAGACGACAACAGCAGAAATATGCTCTTTGAGCTCTTAGACAAAACATATGAACAGTGTCTTAGCTACGATATTAAAATAGTGCTGGGGGATTTTAATGCCTCTTTAGTTTAATAATTAGGAAGAACAGTCTGCACGACAACACTTCCGACAACGCATTCAGGCTCATAGATTTTGCTGCGGGACGAAACGTCATGGTAGCCAGTACGCGTTTTCCACACCTCAACATCCACAAAGGAACTTGGACTTCTCCAGATCAATCTACCGTCAACCAGATTGACCTTATTGCGATCGACGCCAGACACGCTTCCAGCATTATGGATGTACGAACTTTCCGAGGAGCTAACATCGACTCGAACCACTTCCTCGTTGTAGCCAAGGTAGCACTTCGGATGTCCAGACCCAAGGCAAAACAGAGAGGTGCTGGGAGAAGGCACAACGTTGAACGGCTACAATCGCCAGAGATCGCCAAATCCTTTCCGACCGAGTTACAAGTAACCTCTCTCGAAGTTCGCTGCCGCCAACACAATGTATCGAAAACCAGTGGCAACATTGCCAAGATGCAATCAGAGGCACGCAAAGTGGCGCTGCATAAAAGGACGAGAGCTCTATGAGCAGAAGAGGCGAGAGGAATGCCGACTCCTCAGAAGGAAAAAGAGAGGGTATGAGAAGCTTGCGGTCGAAGATGTTGAGAGATTCAAAAGCAGGAGTGAAGTCCGAAAGTTTTATGAACAGGTGAAACGAAATTCACAGGTATATAAACCTAGACCCAAAGGCTGCAAAGGCGAAAATGGAAACATCATAGTGGAACCGCAGTCAATGCTGAGGATTTGGAAGGACCACTTCTTCAGACTGTAAAACGGCGACGAAGAACTGAATTCCGCTGTCAGGCAGGATGATCCATTCATAGACGACGAAAGCCAACAATCCCGTCATCCCAACTTAGACGAAGTAAAGATTGCCATATCTAAGCTGAAGTCTTATAAAGCCGCTGGAGCGGATGGCTTGAATGCCGAGCTCTTTAAAGCAGCTGGAGATAAGTTGGTTAGGAGCATGCACCAACTTATCTGTAAGATATGGTCGGAAGAAAACATGACCGATGAATGGAACCTCAGTATTGTTTGCCCGATCCTGAAAAAAGGAGACCCTCTAAACTGCACCAACTATAGAGGAATAAGTCTACTTAACATCGCCTATAAAATCTTCTCTGCCATAATATGTGAACGTCTAAAGCCCATCGTCAATAACCTGATAGGTCCTTATCAGTGTGGTTTTAGACCAGGAAAGTCCACATTTGATCAAATATTCACATTACGGCAAATCCTGGATAAAAATCAAGAGCACCAAATCGACACCCACCATCTTTTCATCGATTTCAAGGCCGCATATGACAGCATCTACAGGGATGAGCTGTATAGAGCCATGTCTAGCTTTGGCATCCCTGCCAAACTCGTCCGTTTGTGCAGGATGACCATGGAAAATTCACGCTGCTCCATAAAAGCTAAAAACAACTTAACAGAACCTTTTGATGTCAAAAAAGGTTTTAGACAAGATCGTGCTTGAAATAATAGTGCAGAGCTCAAACGTTAACACTAGAGGCACTTTCTTTCAAAAGTCTGTCCAATTATTGGCATATTCTGATGGCATCGACATAATCGGAAGAACTCAGCTTGATGTCAATGGGGCTTTTGTGAGTATTTAGGCAGAGGCAAAACAAAGTCCATGCTGTCGTCAAGAAAGGACATACAACACCGAAGTCTTGGTCGGAACGTCACCATTGACAGACGTAACTTTGAGGTAGTCAAGGACTTCGTCTTTTTGGGCAGAAAACAACACCAGCGCTGAGATCAAACGCAGAATAACTCTTGCTAACCGCTGTTTCTTTGGACTAAGAAAGCAATTGAGTGGTAAAGTCCTCTCTCGAGGGACCAAAGTGTTGCTATATAAGACCCTTATCATCCTCGTCCTGCTATACGGTGCAGAAGCATGGACTATTACCCTTGACTATGATAACTGGATCACGTACAGCGCATGGAAACCAATGCTCCATCCCGGAAAGTCTTGGAATCCACTCCCACAGGACAGCGCAGTACAGGAAGACTGCGGATCAGGTGGCGCGCACAAGTGGAAGGTGACCTCACCCAACTTGAAGCGCGAAACTGCAGACATCTAGCAAGGGACTGAGCTGGATGGAGAAGTTTGTTGGGTGAGGCCCTAGTTCACACAGGACTGTAGCGCCACCTTAAGTACGTAAGTAAGCATTCACATAAGATAGCTTTTTTTTGCTGTTCTATTTGAAATATCGGATCTAACTATGATCAAAGAATAATTTTCCATATTTCTTCTTAAATCCCCAAAAACATCATTTATGCCCGACGACTTATCAAACAACCTATTAAGCGTATTTAGGACACAATAAATTGCTTAAGTGACGGAAACCTGATGTAAGGCCTTCCATCATTTACGAACACTTTGCACTTAGATTCATCGTTATAGAATCAAACTATAAGATTCCAAAAATCACGAACTTTTGTAAAGATGCTTCTGCTTGAAACAATGTCTTTTTTTTGATATTTCATTTTGACACCTTTGGTTCACTCAACGTAGATAACAGTAGTTAATAGACAATGGTAAATAAAAGAAATGAAAGAATTACAAGCTTACTTGCTTATCATTATTTTATCTCCAGTTGCATTGCTCCATTCAAAAAATTCAAATTGTAATACACGTTGTTTTTGGAATTCATGTAATATTACCCTAGGACATAATTTCGGAAGCACTGTTTACCATAGATATTCTTTTTAAGCAGCACTGCACGAATGTGAAATGCTTTATTAAGTTCAATATTTAACACTCTTTGCAATATAGTCACATTCAGGATCAATGTTCATCGGTATTTCTGATTGCTCGCATTGTGTAAGGGTATTCTAAACCCCTTTGGTGCGAACATACTTGTTATTGGCACAAAACATTTTTGTTCGTTTTGTGGCTTAATAATAAGACCACAACTGTACCTTCTATCACATCACATCACATACTTATGTCACCAAATTTGCATATAGGATGTGTGTGTGTGTAATGTATGTTTTGTTCATAAGTATGGGATCTACAATCTACAAACATACACAAATGGGGAGTGAAAATTAATGAAAACAATTTTCAGTTATTTGTCACTTTTTGTCAGTCTTATACGCCTTACTGAGTAGCTAAGCTGCATGGGTATTTTTTGTTAACATTGGCGTACCTATTTATTAGAAAATAAAGAGAAAATGCGGGTATTTGAAATCAGGAGAGGGCCTGAAGCCATTAACCTGGAGGTGTTTTGAAAATTGATATAATTCTGGAATGGAGTTACCTTAGTTTTCAGCCATTTGTCATATTTTTAACAACATTTAACAATCAGTATTGCATTAAAAAATGTCACCAAATTGCAATATGGCTTTTTGGTTAATTTGTCCCAAGAGGGTTCTTTCCTAAATGAATGGCAATTACACCCCTAGGAGTCATTAAATGTTAATTTCACTTGAACTTAAAAAAAGGCTTCATGTAAAATTTGGATGGACAAATTGGACAAAATTTAAAAAGTGGGCAAACAAAAAAAAATGTCAATAAGTGAGTATCTGGTTGGATAAGTAAGTGAGTAAGTGAGTACGTGAGTAAGTGGGTAAGTGAGTAAGTGAGTAAGTGAGTACGTGAGTAAGTGAGTAAGTGAGTTAGTGAGTAAGTAAGTAAGTGAATAGGTGAGTTATAGAGTAAGTGAGTTAGTGAACAAGTGAGTAAGTGAGTAACTAAGTAAGTGAGTAAATGAGTAAGTGAGTAAGAGAGTTATTTAGAAAGTGAGTAAGTGAGTAAGTGAGTTAGCGAGAAAGTGAGTAAGTGAGTAAGTGAGTAAGTAAGTAAGTGACTAAGTCAGTAAGGGAGTAAGTCAGTAAGTGAGTTAGTGAAAAAGTGAGTAAGTAGTTAGTGAGTAAGTGATTAAGTTAGTAAGTGATTAAGTGAGTAAGTGAGTAAGTGAGTGTGTGAGTATGTGAGTTGTAGAGTAAGTCAGTAAGTGAGTTAGTGAGAAAGTGATTAAGTAGTTAGTGAGTAAGTGATTAAGTTAGTAAGTGATTAAGTGAGTAAGAGAGTAAGGTTTTAAATGAATTAAAGGTTAAATGAGTAAGTGAATGAGTAAGGATATAAGTAAAGGATTCTAAAAATAAGTGAAAGCTTGTGTTATTAGTCTTAGATACAAAAACGACAAATTAGAATTGTAATTTTGTATATTTTTAAAACATGTTTCTATACTTTCCAAAACGAAACACTTCTAAGAACAGTACATGAAAATATCTCCACCTTACAAAATGTGCCCTTTTCACTTCTAAAGCACAAATCCGCTTGTGTGTGTGTTTATCTAATGCGTATACAAGCAAAGCTTATGGATAATTTTAAGCTAAGATCCCCTCCTATATTGACTTAAGGCAAAAACTTTCATGATGGGCAAAGAAGGATGCAAATATTTTGTAGATAAAGTTATATTTGATGTAATCGGGCTACACACGACAACACACACATAGACTTAAACACAAACACAAAAACAGAGACTTCTGCTAACACGGTCGCTAAAGACAAAAGACGAACTTTATGTGTTTGTTCGTCCTTTTTACACTTATGTATAATGTTTTTTTTTTTTTTGAATTTTGTTTTTACTCCAAAAAGTTGACACTCGAATATTCATATGAGATAAATTCTAAATGTTCCACAGAGTTAAGTAAGAGGCTATGGGATAATGCTGAAATGCTTATGCTCGAGACGAGAAGGATATGCTGCATTACTACGTGTTGTATAGTATACATATCTATATAATATTCTGTTCAGTTTAGTTCTATAAGAATTTTGTTATAAGTTTGACATCATTTTATCTTTTGCTATCTGTGTGAAATGAGAGAAAATTTTATACGAATAAGGAGCCATTTTTACATTGAATTTAAAGGATGACAAGATTTATGATGCAGGGGATGAATTTTACTATGATGATGGTGGTATATAAATATGTCATATCTGTATGAATTAGAAAGTTTCTTAAAGCTTAAAATATAGGAGATAGGTTAGGGAAAGGTTCTTATGTATTTACAATGTAGCGAGTTTTCTATAGAACATTTTAATCTAAGGATGAACAAAGAAGAACAAAATATTTTACAAGAAGGTACATTTATAATTTAGGAATTGACCTTTATGAATACGTCGCCTGCAGAGACAAGATACGAGATTACTCTTACTTTCATAAGAACTTTAAGAAAAAAAAGTGCAAAATTGTAAACGATTTTAAAACTCATTTGAGAACATTACTAAGCGAAAAAGATTGGTTCGGTATTTTTGATTGATCTAAACGGTTTGCTATCTTTTAAAATTTACTAATGTTAAAGTCTGAACATGGCTTCTTGTTCTTTAGAAATTTGTAATATTGATTTTAGATGTAACATGTTACAAACGTCCACCGAAAAAATACCAATGTGACAGTTCTTGTTTTGATCTTCAATGAAAATTGTAGGAACTTTCAATTAATAAATTATCACGATTTCCATTCCGGGAGTATAAAATGCCACGACAAAGAACAAGAAAAACCTCTCGAGGCAGGATTTCCAAAAATATTATGAAAGAAGCAGCAGAAGAAGCTCTTAAAAATTGCAAATCAATTCGAAGTGTTTCAAAAAATTATAATAACTGCCACGTTACTTTAAGTCGTTTTGTTCGAAAAACTCAATTTTCTCGAGACTTTCCTGATGAACACTGTTAACCCAGTTATAGGATACAGGCCCCACAATAGAGTTTTTACAGATCATTACAAAGTTTTTTTTTTTCTTACTTACTTACTTACTTACTTAAGGTCGCGCTACAGTCTGGGGCGGACCTGGGCCAACAACCAACATGAGTCTCCAGCCAGCACGGTCCCTAGCTAGCTGTCTCCAGTTTCGCACGCCAAGTTGGTTCAGACATCTCCCACCTGGGTGCACCACCTGAGTCGAGGTCTTCCTCTACTGAGCCGCCGTCCCTCGGGATTGGATTCGAAGACGTTCCGGGCTGGAGCGTTGATGTCCATCCGCTCTACATGACCTAGCCATCTAAGCCATTGGACTTTAATTTTGCTAACTAGGTCAGTGTCGCTGTACAGCCCGTACAGTTCGTCGTTATATCTTCTCCTCCATTCTCCATCTATGCGTACGGGACCAAAAATCACCCGAAGAATTTTTCTCTCGAAGCATCCTAAGACGCTCTCATCTTTCTTTGACAGGGTCCAGGCCTCAGAGCCATAAATGAGAACCTCAAAGCTGTCCATGGTGACGTTTTGTACAAAACGTCGTCAGTCAGTGTTCTTTTTTGATGACAGCATATACTTGGTCTTGCCTTCATTGACCACTAAACCCATTTTCTTAGCTTCCGCCGCAATGCTCAAAAACGCTTCACTGACACCATGCTTTGATCTTCCAAAAATGTAAATATTATTTGCGTATCCGAGTAATTGGATGGACCTTTGGAAGATTGTGCCTCTAGTGTTGACGCTTGAGTTTTGCACAATTATTTCCAGAACGATGTTGAAGAAGTTGCATGACAGTGCGTCGCCTTGTCTAAAACCATTTTTGACATCAAATGCATCTATGAGATCTTTTCCGACCTTGATAGAGCAGCGTGCATTCTCCATCGTCATTCTGCACAAACGGATCAGTTTGACAGGGATGCCAAAACTAGACATTGCTCGGTAGAGCTCTTCCCTATAGATACTGTCATACGCGGCTTTAAGATCGATAAAGAGATGGTGGGTATCGATTTGATGCTCCTGAGTTTTTTTCCAAGATCTGCCGTATTGTGCGGTTCTACTACGATGTTCCCCTGATCGTTTTTACAGGCTTCGGTTCGTGGCTGTTCCCCTTGGGAGGTTTTTTTACCTTTTGGTAAAATTTACGAAACTCATTCCTGTTGTGACATCCCTCTATCTCCTCGATCGCGCGCTTCTCATGCTCTCTTCTTTTCCATCTAACAAGCCGGTGTTCTTGTTTCCTCTTCTGCTCGCAGAGATCGCGAGCAGCTCTGGTCCTTTTGTGCAGCTGCTCGTTTTGTATGCCTGCTGTATTTCTGCGTGCGCTTGCCGGCATTCGTCGTTAAACCAGGAGTTTTCGCTGTGGTGCCCGTTTGAAACCTAGCACTTCAGAGGCGGCATCTCTGATGGCTGCAAGGCAATGTTGCCACTGGTTTTCAATGCTTAATGCAGGCAGCATAGGACTCCTTAAGAGTTTTTTTTTCCTATTGAAGTGAAAATTAGAAGCATACATAAATCATTGTGTCGATTTATACTATGGATTTACTACCAAGTGTGTTCGAAAACTGGCATACCAGGTGGCAAGCTAATATAAGCTACAAATGCAAGCTAACTATAATTTGAACCAAATGGCAGATGAGGAATGGCTCAAATCTTTTCTTAGACAGAATAAAACTCTTGCCATTCGAAAACCTGAACCAACTAGCTAAGCACGATCAATGAACTTCAACAAGCCTAATGTGGCTAAGTTTTTCAATAATTTGATAGATGTTATGGATCGCAAGAAAGGTAAGAAGCACGTCGGAGCCATTGAATCCGCCGAGCGAGGAACGCTAGTAACCATCTGCCTTGCTGTTAATGCTATAGGAAATGCTTTTTCTCCCCTTTTTATATCTCTCCTAAAAAAATACAATCCCGTATTCCTTAAAGGCGGACCCATCGGCAGCATTGGAGCAGCTAACAAATCAGGATGGATGCATTCGTAGTTTATAAACTTCATAGAACACCTCGTCAAACATACCAATGCATCCGAGAGCAATCGAAAATTGGTCCTTCTTGACAATCATTAGTCACATCATTCTCTTCCAGTTGTTAACTGCTGTAAGGAAAAGGGCATTCTGCTGGTGACATTTCTACCATACTGCTCTCATAAACTCCAACCATTAGACTGATCTGTTTATGGACCAATGAAAACATATTACAATCAGGCTTGTGGAAATTGGATGACATCTAATGCAGGAAACATTGAAAAGTAAAAACATTAGCTTTATGGTTCTGGCTTATAAAGCTGTATCATATTTTCATATTTGATCATATTTGGGTACGAAACTTTCAAGTATAGATATGTTTTATTTAACCACAAATCAAGAATGTGGAATCTTTTTTTCCCTATCTTTTGATATTGAAAACTTAAAGACTGATAAGCCCTAATACCAATATTTTACCGAATACTATTTCCCTAAATAAGAGGCCTTTGAAACCTACCAAAAAGTTGCAAAATCAGAAAAATAAATCTAAAAACTTTGGAATACTTCACCAGGCCCATTCTTTTATAAATATAATATTCTTTAAATAGTTGTTCATCTTCATACATTCATCCTCGCGCCCAAAGTAAAGAAAACAACAAAATTAAAAGAAAATTGATATTTTTCAAAAATTCAAGGTCATCTAAAAACTAATATAAAATTCGACTTCTTGTCCATCCATCTGCTACCACTTAGTGATAAAAGTTTGAGAACAAAGTTTACTGTGCTGTCCTGTTTTTTTTCTTCTGGTGTTCGTCTTTGCCATCAACTTTCCTTAGCGATAAACTTTAACACAGAAACCATACAAACCCAGCCCAACCGAGCCCAGTCAGTTCAGGCCTGGCCAGTCGCACTACGCCACAACTATACAATATATACCGCCCTTAGATTAGCCATTTCATAAAAATCATTGCAAAAGTTTTATGTCTCCTCGCATATAAATATAAGATAAGAACAAAAAAAAAACATTCAAGAAACGCTAAAACTTCCGAGGTCCGAGGAACAAAATAAATGTCTCGCAAAGCATTTTATCTTGAAGTCCTTCCGCCACCATCGCCGCTCCGCATCAGAGAGATAATTGCGTGGGAGGTGCGGGTTGCTGGATGTTTGGATTTTTAGTGCTGCTGAAGCCGATGACGATGATGGTAAAAACCAAGTGAAAACCAAGAAGGACGAGATTTTTTTATGTGATGCGCTCATCGTAAAGTGTCCACATATGTGGCCACTGATTCTCAGTTCTCTGGTCAGGCAATAATAGCCATAGCCATCATCCATAGAGACAACAAAGAAACGCACAGGATGTGACTCCTTTATAATTTTCTAAGTAGATTTCAGTTCTACAAGGACTTCTGTTCCTTGTCCTTCTTTTCCTTCTCCACCTCTTCTTCTACTCGTCCTCCTTGTCTGTCTCATAAAGTAGTTATGGTACGTACAATAAAAAACCTTGAAGCACTCTATATATTACGAACAGCATATTGATTTCCCATTTGGATTTGGTTTTGGGGTCAGCCATCCTTGATGATAACTTAATTTGAATTAAATCGATCTATGATGACAAATTGAGGTACGGTCTTATGGGATGGTAATCAGCCGCCATAACCATCGTCATTGCCATTGACATCAGTTTTGGAATAGAATAGGAAGAGAGGATGGAAATTCAAATAATTGGGAATTCATTCAATTACAGGCTGGGAGTTTAATTTCTCAATCAGTATGCGGGAGGAAAGCACTTTATTTGCTTATTAGTTTAAATTAGCGTTCAAAATGTATGTAATCATTATAATCGATGACTTTATCTCAATACCGCGTGTAATGTGTAAGCTTCCTCAAAAGAAGCCCACATGAAATACTAGAATGGCTGCTATGTATGCAAAAATAAAAGATTGTAATGGTTTATTGATAAAACAGTCACAGCGAAGTAAATATCACATTATAGCGTCAATCATGAACAAAAATAAAGAATTTGAAGCATTTTAACTTTCTTTAATTTTTTTATTTGTTTTCTCTTAATTTATTGAAGAAGAAAAACTCTTAACGATCATTGAAGAAAATTTCCCAAAATTATTTAACAAATAAATTTTTGGAATCTTTAAATTTTTCAAAATTCTGTGATTCTTT